>NW_025534184.1:65000-255214 GCF_020615455.1 Coregonus clupeaformis | reverse complement strand
ACATATTTTTAATTATTTAAAAGTAGTCTATTTGTTGTCTTTCAATCTGTTATTTTGTAAACATGATAAAGGATCATTGTTGCACCCTAAGATGCTGGGTTATTTTACTGAAGACTCTGAAGCGTACTTATAATAAACTGAACAGATTTATTTCATGTTCTCCTTAACACATTCCAGTGGAACACTCTCTACAGCGTCTTCAGCCCAACCAATACATCATTAAACTTTTTTACTGCCCTTGCATCTCGTAATGCAATCACTTCAATGCAAGAATGGAAAACCCAATGTCATTTGTTAATTCAAATAAACTCCTGCATACAAATCCCATTGGCTATTTGCAACCATTTTAAATCTAAACTCGTTAACACATAATACATTTCTCAATACACCACACTCCTCCCCAGGAAATTCTCACTTCCTCTGAAAACATCCTCGATGAACATCACGAGTTTTCCAAAACAGTTTTTCACTTCTCAACTCATATACAACCTGTTTACAGATCCAATCGGTCCGGAGGCCTTCTGACCCTTTTTGGCCTCTCCTTACCTCTCTCTCCAGATAAAATCTTGCGACTTATGACGGCAGGCCACCCAACAACCTGCCCGCTTGACCCTATCCCCTCCTCTCTTCCCCAGACCATCTCCGGTGACCTTCTCCCTTACCTCACCTCGCTGATCAACTCATCCTTGACCACTGGCTATGTCCCTTCCGTCTTCAAGAGAGCAAGAGTTGCACCCCTTCTCAAAAAACCAACATCCCTCTGATGTCAACAACTACAGACCAGTATCCCTTCTTTCTTTTCTCTCCAAAACTATTGAGCGTGCCGTCTTTAGCCAACTCTCTTGCTATCTCTCTCAGAATGACCTTCTTGATCCAAACCAGTCAGGTTTCAGCACTGGTCATTCAACTGAGACTGCTCTTCTTTGTGTCACGGAGGCTCTCCGCACTGCTAAAGCTAACTCTCTCTCTCTCTGCTCTTGTCCTTCTAGACCTGTCTGCTGCCTTTGATACTGTGAACCATCAGATCCTCCTCTCTACCCTCTCCGAGCTGGGCATCTCCGGCGCGGCTCACTCTTGGATTGCGTCCTACCTGACCGGTCGCTCCTACCAAGTGGCGTGGCGAAGCTGTCTCCGCACCACGTGCTCTCACCACTGGTGTCCCCCAGGGCTCAGTTCTAGGCCCTCTCCTATTCTCGCTATACACAAAGTCACTTGGCTCTGTCATATCCTCACATGGCCTCTCCTATCATTGCTACGCTGACAACACACAACTAATCTTCTCCTTTCCCCCTTCTGATAACCAGGTGGCGAATCGCATCTCTGCATGTCTGGCAGACATATCAGTATGGATGACGGATCACCACCTCAAGCTGAACCTCGGCAAGACGGAGCTGCTCTTCCTCCCGGGAAGGACTGCCCGTTCCATGATCTCGCCATCACGGTTGACAACTCCGTTGTGTCCTCCTCCCAGAGTGCGAAGAGCCTTGGCGTGACCCTGGACAACACCCTGTCGTTCTCCGCTAACATCAAGTCGGTGACCCGATCCTGTAGGTTCATGCTCTACAACATTCGGATAGTACGACCCTGCCTTACACAGGAAGCGGCACAGGTCCTAATCCAGGCACTTGTCATCTCCCGTCTGGATTACTGCAACTCGCTGTTGGCTGGGCTCCCTGCCTGTGCCATTAAACCCCTACAACTCATCCAGAATGCCGCAGCCCGTCTGGTGTTCAACCTTCCCAAGTTCTCTCACGTCACCCCGCTCCTCCGCACACTCCACTGGCTTCCAGTTGAAGCTCGCATCTGCTACAAGACCATGGTGCTTGCCTACGGAGCTGTGAGGGGAACGGTACCTCCGTACCTTCAGGCTCTGATCAGTCCCTACACCCAAACGAGGGCACTGCGTTCATCCACCTCTGGCCTGCTGGCTTCCCTACCTCTGCGGAAGCATAGTTCCCGCTCAGCCCAGTCAAAACTTTTCGCTGCTCTGGCACCCCAATGGTGGAACAAGCTCCCTCACGACGCTAGGACAGCGGAGTCACTCACCACCTTCCGGAGACATTTGAAACCCCACCTCTTTAAGGAATACCTGGGATAGGATAAAGTCATCCTTCTACCCCCCCCCCCCTTTACTCCAACCCCCCCCCCAAAAAAAATAAAAAATAAAAAGAATTACGTACATTGAAAATAAAAAATAATAATAAAGAAAAAAAATAAAACAATTATAAACGGTTAACAATATATAAAAATTGAAATATTAAAAAATAAAAATAAAAAAATTGGTAAAGTGGTTATCCCACTGGCTATAAGGTGAATGCACCTATTTGTAAGTCGCTCTGGATAAGAGCGTCTGCTAAATGACGTAAATGTAAATGTATTGATGCTCTGGACCCTCTGGCTCACAGCCTGGAACAATCTGTGTGTCTGTATTGGTGCCCGTCCCAGTCGTAGTGTCCAAGTCCCAGTCAGAGATGATCCACTCTGACACATTCAGCTCTTCTCTTTCATTGTGTTGCATCATCATTTGATCCACATGCTTCTTACACTATTTTTACCTCAGTCTGCACTAAGTAGGTTACAGGACCAAGTAGCCTTTTCACAACCCCGGGTCTCCATTTCTCTCTCTCTCTCCTCCCCGGTAATCTGGGACAAGCACTGTTTGTTCCGACTGAAAAAAAACGAAGCCTCTTGCCCAACCCCTTGTCCTGTATCTTAGACTGCATGTCAGCTGAAAAGCTGGGTTTAACCAGTGATAACCTTCTATGTCTGGGTCTAACCTGGGCCATCTCCTTACCATGTCTTCTATGTCTGAGTCTAACCTGGGCCATCTCCTTACCATGTCTTCTATGTCTGAGTCTAACCTGGGCCATCTCCCTTACCATGTCTTCTATGTCTGAGTAACCTGGGCCATCTCCTTACCATGTCTTCTATGTCTGAGTCTAACCTGGGCCATCTCCTTACCATGTCTTCTATGTCTGAGTCTAACCTGGGTCATCTCCTTACCATGTCTTCTATGTCTGAGTCTAACCTGGGCCACTAAAAGTGTCTCCTTGCCAGAGCTTCCATTTGAACCATGCTCCAGTGGTTTTCATGTAGCTCCTTCAGTAGGTTCCTCTGTAGAGTAGCCGGCACCACCGTTCTCATACCCCATAACACACAATCACTGTCTACAGTGAGCTCATCCCTTCTCACCCAATCAGGCTTTAGTTCAGGATCAGTAACGTGGTTAGGCCACCCTGTAAGTTGGAAGTGCTTCACTTTAGCCAAACCCTTGTCCTTGGTAGTTTCCCTGGCTGTGTCCTTAGCTACAATGGGAAGTACATCTACAAATGCCACTGGATAGTTTGGATTACTCTGAAATGGGAAGTACATCTACAAATGCCACTGGATAGTTTGGATTGCTCTGAAATGGGAAGTACATCTACAAATGCCACTGGATAGTTTGGATTGCTCTGAAATGGGAAGTACATCTACAAATGCCACTGGATAGTTTGGATTGCTCTGAAATGGGAAGTCCATCTACAAATGCCACTGGATAGTTTGGATTGCTCTGAAATGGGAAGTACATCTACAAATGCCACTGGATAGTTTGGATTGCTCTGAAATGGGAAGTACATCTACAAATGCCACTGGATAGTTTGGATTGCTCTGAAATGGGAAGTACATCTACAAATGCCACTGGATAGTTTGGATTGCTCTGAAATGGGAAGTACATCTACAAATGCCACTGGATAGATTGGATTGCTCTGAAATGGGAAGTACATCTACAAATGCCACTGGATAGTTTGGATTGCTCTGAAATGGGAAGTACATCTACAAATGCCACTGGATAGTTTGGATTGCTCTGAAATGGGAAGTACATCTACAAATGCCACTGGATAGTTTGGATTGCTCTGAAATGGGAAGTACATCTACAAATGCCACTGGATAGTTTGGATTGCTCTGAAATGGGAAGTACATCTACAAATGCCACTGGATAGTTTGGATTGGTCTGTGCCCCCCACCAACTCCATATGGTGAGGCATCACAAGTAGAAACCCTTGTTTATAGTCAGGAAATGCTTTGACTCTTGATCTACCTCCACTTGCTGGTAGTTCCTGTGTAAGCTCTAACTCTGTGAACTGTTTACCCCCGGCTAGAGTAGCAAACAAGTCCTGGGTCTTTGGTAAGGGGTACTGGTCCAAATCCACCCATGCATTTACAGTCACCTTGTAATCATGACATATTCTGACACCCCCGTTTTGTCTTTGGAACGCAAACTATAGGTGCTGCCCATTCACTATATTCTAATGGTGTGATCCCTCCTTGTTTTTCTATCTCTGTAAGCTGTTTGTCTACTGCCTCTCTGAGTGCATAAGGTCAAGCCTTATAAAACATTGGAACAGCTTTCTCTGACGCTTGAATGTTGGCTTTAACTCCCATTTCACCACTAAACACCTTTAACTCCCTTTACCACACCCATTTCACCACTAAACACCTTTAACTCCCTTTACCACACCCATTTCACCACTAGACACCTTTAACTCCCTTTACCACACCAATTTCACCACTAAACACATTTAACTCCCTTTACCACACCCATTTCACCACTAAACACCTTTAATTCCCTTTACCACACCCATTTCACCACTAAACACCTTTAACTCCCTTTACCACACCCATTTCACCACTAAACACCTTTAACTCCCTTTACCACACCCATTTCACCACTAAACACCTTTAACTCCCCTTTACCACACCCATTTCACCACTAAACACCTTTAACTCCCTTTACCACACCCATTTCACCACTAAACACCTTTAACTCCCTTTACCACACCCATTTCACCACTAAACACCTTTAACTCCCTTTACCACACCCATTTCACCACTAAACACCTTTAACTCCCGTTACCACACCAATTTCACCACTAAACACCTTTAACTCCCTTTACCCCACCCATTTCACCACTAAACACCTTTAACTCCCTTTACCACACCCATTTCACCACTAAACACCTTTAACTCCCTTTACCACACCCATTTCACCACTAAACACCTTTAACTCCCTTTACCACACCCATTTCACCACTAAACACCTTTAACTCCCCTTTACCACACCCATTTCACCCCTAAACACCTCAGCATATTTATCGCCCAGCTGTGCAACTGGGTCTGACACATGGTTCACTCTTGATCAATCTGATTTTAGGTGCTGAATCCAGTTTGTCCCCATTATCGTAGGACCCTTCCCTATTGACACTAATAGGGGTAGTGGTAACACCTGAGCACCACATTTCACTTTAACCTCCAGCTTTCCCAATAACTGAATAGGCTGAGCTGAGTAAGTTCTCAAAACAACATCACATGGTTGCAGTTTATGCTTCTTAAATATGCTGTTGTACAGCTTCGCTGAGATAAAACATGATGTGATACTCTCAACTTCTCTTTTACCAGAACCGAGAAGTTTCCGAGACGAGACTGTTGGGAAGAGCTTTAGGAGAACAGGTTAATTGTAATGGCTGGAATGGAATAAATAAATTATGCGTTAAATACCATTCCATAACTCCATTCCAGTCTTTACAAGGAGCCCATCCTCCTATAGCTCCTCCACCAGCCTCCTCTGGTGTGTACGTGCCAGTATGCTGGTGTCCATGTTGCTGTGGAGGTAAATTATATACAGTATATATAAAAAAAACGAATGCAGCCATTTTTATATCAATATCAAATAATTTCAGCGTAACAATGAAGTACCTTACTGTGATAGGTTTGAATTAAAATGGTTTAAAAAAATAGCTTCTCTTAGCAAAGAGCAATTTGTCAAGCAAGTATTTTGCTAGGACTGTCTGGGAGTGGTCTGAGTGGGAAGGGGAAAACTGAAAACGAGTTGTTATTGGCTATTGGCTATTAACTCCATCCCACCAAAACACGCTGATTTTTTCAGGAGGTCTTTTCAAACAGCTTTTACACTAAAAGGGCTTTATCATAATTTTCACAATTTCACAGTATTATTCCAACCTCATAGCTTGGAAATATGTATAAAAAAAACAGGAAAATCACATTTTTGACAGCACTGGTCCTTTAAGGAAACAATTCTGAACAAAACCCATTTTAAATGAAAAGTAGAGACTTGTCATAAACCATTAGGCTCCATCTCTGTTAAGAGTTGGGTTGTTTAGACCCTTCATAGCCTTGAGTTTTCACTCTCCACCCCTCTCTCTCCTCCTCCTCCCCCTGTCTCCACCCCTCTCTCTCCTCCTCCTCCCCCTGTCTCCACCCCTCTCTCTCCTCCTCCTCCCCCTGTCTCCACCCCTCTCTCTCCTCCTCCTCCCCCTGTCTCCACCCCTCTCTCCTCCTCCGCCTCCCCCTGTCTCAAACCCTCTCTCTCCTCCTCCTCCCTCTGTCTCCATCCCTCTCTCTCCTCCTCCTCCCCCTGTCTCCACCCCTCTCTCTCCTCCTCCTCCCCCTGTCTCCACCCCTCTCTCTCCTCCTCCTCCCCTGTCTCCACCCCTCTCTCTCCTCCTCCTCCCCCTGTCTCCACCCCTCTCTCTCCTCCTCCCCCTGTCTCCATCCCTCCCTCTCCTCCTCCTCCCCCTGTCTCCACCCCTCTCTCTCCTCCTCCTCCCCCTGTCTCCACCCCTCTCTCCTCCTCCTCCCCCCTGTCTCCACCCCTCTCTCTCCTCCTCCTCCCCCTGTCTCCACCCCCTCTCTCCTCCTCCTCCCCCTGTCTCCACCCCTCTCTCTCCTCCTCCTCCCCCTGTCTCCATCCCTCTCTCTCTCCTCCTCCTCCCCCTGTCTCCACCCCCTCTCTCTCCCCCTCCCCCTGTCTCCATCCCTCTCTCTCCTCCTCCCCCTGTCTCCACCCCTCTCTATCCTCCTCCTCCCCCTGTCTCCATCCCCCTCTCTCTCTCTCCTCCTCCCCCTGTCTCCACCCCTCTCTCTCCTCCTCCTCCCCCCTGTCTCCACCCTCTCTCTATTCCTCCCCTGTCTCATCCCTCTCTCTCCCCCTCCTCCCCTGTCTCCACCCCCTCTCTCTCCTCCTTCTCCACCTGTCTCAACCCCTCTCTCTCCTCCTCCTCCCCTGTCTCCACCCCTCTCTCTCCTCCTCCTCCCCCTGTCTCCACCCCTCTCTCTCCTCCTCCTCCCCCTGTCTCCATCCCTCTCTCTCCTCCTCCTCCCCCTGTCTCCACCCCTCTCTCTCCTCCTCCTCCCCTGTCTCCATCCCTCTCTCTCCTCCTCCTCCCCCTGTCTCCACCCCTCTCTCTCCTTCTCCTCCCCCTGTCTCCATCCCTCTCTCCTCCTCCTCCTCCCCTGTCTCCATCCCTCTCTCTCCTCCTCCTCCCCCTGTCTCCATCCCTCTCTCTCCTCCTCCTCCCCCTGTCTCCACCCCTCTCTCTCCTCCTCCTCCCCCTGTCTCTACCCCTCTCTCTCCTCCTCCTCCCCTGTCTCCATCCCTCTCTCTCCTCCTCCTCCCCCTGTCTCCACCCCTCTCTCCCCTCCTCCTCCCCCTGTCTCCACCCCTCTCTCTCCTCCTCCTCCCCCTGTCTCCACCCCCTCTCTCCTCCTCCTCCCCCTGTCTCCATCCCTCTCTCTCCTCCTCCTCCCCCTGTCTCCACCCCGCTCTCTCCTCCTCCTCCCCCTGTCTCCACCCCTCTCTCTCCTCATCCCTCTGTCTCCATCCCTCTCTCTCCTCCTCCTCCCCCTGTCTCCATCCCTCTCTCTCCTCCTCCTCCTCCCCCTGTCTCCACCCCTCTCTCTCCTCCTCCTCCCCCTGTCTCCACCCCTCTCTCTCTTCTCTTCCTCCCTCTGTCTCCACCCCTCTCTCTCCTCCCTCCTCCCCCCTGTCTCCACCCCTCTCTCTCCAAGTTGAGGTACGATGAGAACCTCCTGCCATAAGGAACACATTTTCTCTTTCTCCTCAATGCTTCCATCCAATCCAATCCACCAGAAGTAGCTTTGTGTGATTTACTTCATGTGAACCATTCCACAATTACCTGAGTGTAACTGTTGCAACACCGGTTTCGTCAGTGAAGGTGGAATGATAACTCTCCTCTCCAACAGCAGACAACGGACTGTATTGATATCTCAGTTCCAGAGCTTCTCCTGTGGCTTTACCTTTGATGATGATGATGTCCATCACTTCAGATGAAACCGGTTCGTTTCTGGTGTTTCTCCGCACTTGTGCTGAAGTGACTGGTGCAGTTTTCCACTTGTCTGAAGTAGAAGATGTCTACTTGGCGTGACTCTGTCTTGACCACAGGTAGTGGTAACCTGGAAAGTCCATCTGACTCTGTCTTGACAACAGGTAGTGGTAACCTGGAGTCCATCTGACTCTGTCTTGACCACAGGTAGTGGTAACCTGGAGTCCATCTGACTCTGTCTTGACCACAGGTAGTGGTAACCTGGAGTCCATCTGACTCTGTCTTGACAACAGGTAGTGGTAACCTGGAGTCCATCTGACTCTGTCTTGACCACAGGTAGTGGTAACCTGGAGTCCATCTGACTCTGTCTTGACCACAGGTAGTGGTAACCTGGAGTCCATCTGACTCTGTCTTGACCACAGGTAGTGGTAACCTGGAGTCCATCTGACTCTGTCTTGACCACAGGTAGTGGTAACCTGGAGTCCATCTGACTCTGTCTTGACCACAGGTAGTGGTAACCTGGAGTCCATCTGGCTCTGTCTTGACCACAGGTAGTGGTAACCTGGAGTCCATCTGACTCTGTCTTGACCACAGGTAGTGGTAACCTGGAGTCCATCTGACTCTGTCTTGACCACAGGTAGTGGTAACCTGGAAAGTCCATCTGCATCACAGGGGTTTGGGGGCACCTTAATTGGGGAGGACGGGCTCGTGGTAATGGCTGGAGCAGAATTAGGGGAATGGTATCAAAAATATCAAACACATGGTTTCCTTGGTTTCTGCCCTGTGTCAATCTCCTGTGTCAATCTCCATACTCACCAGCTGGCCCTGTGTCAATCTCCATACGCACCAGCTGGCCCTGTGTTAATCTCCATATGCACCAGCTGGCCCTGTGTCAATCTCCATACCTACTAGCTGGCCCTGTGTCAATCTCCATACGCACCAGCTGTCCCTGTGTCAATCTCCATACGCACCAGCTGGCCCTGTGTCAATCTCCATATTCACCAGCTGGCCCTGTGTCAATCTCCATACTCACCAGCTGGCCCTGTGTCAATCTCCATACTCACCAGCTGGCCCTGTGTCAATCTCCATACTCCCCAGCTGTCCCTGTGTCAATCGCCATACTCACCAGCTGGCCCTGTGTCAATCTCCATACTCACCAGCTGGCCCTGTGTCAATCTCCATACTCACCAGCTGGCCCTGTGTCAATCTCCATACTCACCAGCTGGCCCTGTGTCAATCTCCATACTCACCAGCTGGCCCTGTGTCAATCTCCATACTCACCAGCTGGCCCTGTGTCAATCTCCATACTCCCCAGCTGTCCCTGTGTCAATCGCCATACTCACCAGCTGGCCCTGTGTCAATCTCCATACTCACCAGCTGGCCCTGTGTCAATCTCCATACTCACCAGCTGGCCCTGTGTCAATCTCCATACTCACCAGCTGGCCCTGTGTCAATCTCCATACCCACCAGCTATCCCTGTTTCAATCTCCATACTCACCAGCTGTCCCTCTAGCAAGGGAGACATAGTAGCCGTGAGGCCCCCCAGCAACAGTCAGGATATTCAGTGTGACTTCCTGGTCTGATGAGTCACTCACCTCAGTGTTCTCCTGGTCTGATGAGTCACTCACCTCAGTGTTCTCCTGGTCTGATGAGTCACTCACCTCAGTGTTCTCCTGGTCTGATGAGTCACTCACCTCAGTGTTCTCTTGGTCTGATGAGTCACTCACCTCAGTGTTCTCCTGGTCTGATGAGTCACTCACCTCAGTGTTCTCTTGGTCTGATGAGTCACTCACCTCAGTGTTCTCCTGGTCTGATGAGTCACTCACCTCAGTGTTCTCTTGGTCTGATGAGTCACTCACCTCAGTGTTCTCCTGGTCTGATGAGTCACTCACCTCAGTGTTCTCTTGGTCTGATGAGTCACTCACCTCAGTGTTCTCCTGGTCTGATGAGTCACTCACCTCAGTGTTCTCCTGGTCTGATGAGTCACTCACCTCAGTGTTCTCTTGGTCTGATGAGTCACTCACCTCAGTGTTCTCCTGCTCAACAGTGTGAACATCTCTTTTTCATTTGTTGGAATGTCTCTGGACAATCCATGTTCTTACACCAGCATGTAGATACTTGATGTCCCACCTTGCCACATGTGACTTGATTTCCCTGTCTCTGATTTTCAGTTGAAACTTTTCCTTTTTTTGTGATCAACTTTTTATTTATTTTAAAGGAACACAGACAAGAACAAATAGCAGCAGGAATGGTTATACAGCTAGAGACACAATTCTGTTAAAATATATATCAGTATATTATGGAAACTAGTTATTGCAGATAAATACAATTATAATAAACCACATATACAATCACCCACCTCAGCTGCATCAGCCCACCCTCCAACCCCTCCTGGGACCACCCCAACCCACCCTAAAACCCCTCCTGGGACCACCCCAACCCACCCTCCAACCCCTCCTGGGACCACCCCAACCCACCTCCAACCCCTCCTGGGACCACCCCAACCCACCTTCCAACCCCTCCTGGGACCACCCCAACCCACCCTCCAACCCCTCCTGGGACCACCCCAACCCACCCTCCAACCCCTCCTGGGACCACCCCCAACCCACCCTCCAACCCCTCCTGGGACCACCCCCAACCCACCCTCCAACCCTCCTGGGACCACCCCAACCCACCCTCCAACCCCTCCTGGGACCACCCCCAACCCACCCTCCAACCCCTCCTGGGACCACCCCCAACCCACCCTCCAACCCCTCCTGGGACCACCCCAACACACCCAACCTGATCTCCATTAAATTAAATACTAAATCAAGGTACACATTTGCACACAAATTATAATTAACGGTCAATCTGTTGGGTAAAACCCACTACAGGAGTTATTTTATAGTTTCAGCTGCATTTGTTGTTTGGCTAGCCCCATGGATCCTAGCAGTGGATAGTTCTAAATAAATCAATACTATAAAAGTGCTGATCCAATGAGGTGTGGTGGTTGCCATCTTAGTTCCAACATCTTTATACCTGCTGTCCAACCTGACAACATTATACGTCTTTGCTGTAATGACAGTGGTGAATTATCATTCAGTAATAACAGTTTGGGACAACAAGGTATGAGGATACCTCTTTCCAAAACATGTCCCCTGGTCACTCCCAGTACATATAATTAAAGGAGCCCAAGGCACCTTGATTACATAGATCACACAGAGGAGCGGTTGTGATTTCTATTAAATGATGTTTTCTAGGTGGAAGGTTTACCCCTGTGTATGAGATTAAAATGTATCAGCTGATGATGAGGATTGTTAGATGAACCCACTAAGTTCCTGATGAACTCAACTGGTGAGCCTCTTTAGCAGCTAGTTCCATGGACACACTGATTTCAATGTCCTTTGCCAAGGTCAGATGACTTTCAGTCAACAGTCTCTTTGTGTAGCTTCACTCCGTAGCCCACAGAGCTCACACCCAGTGGCTCTCCAGGACCAGGTTCAGAGAACACCTGACTCACTGATAATAGGGATTCACTAAAATTATATTTAGTGGGTTTTAATGAAGGGTTTTAATTGAAGATATTGTTTAAAGATATTGTCCATCATGTTGTGTGCAGAAGAGGCTTTGGCCTTCTGGGCTTGTTCAATGACAAGGCCATTATGGAAAGAGTTGTTCAGCTGTACTACTACTGTAAATCATATTAAGGTATTGACTTGGCCCACGTGTGCAAGTGGTCTTCCTGTTTTCAGAGCCTCTTGTTTTATTGGGTTGACTCAGCTGCTGTAGTACAGGACGTGTTCTGGATCTCTTTCTACACTGAGGACAGTCATAGTCTCCTGAAGGAGCAGGTTTCTCCCAGTATCTGGTGATGCACTGTCTGCAGAACCTGTGTCCACAGGTGATAGAGA
Organism: Coregonus clupeaformis; assembly: GCF_020615455.1. Taxonomy (NCBI): domain Eukaryota; kingdom Metazoa; phylum Chordata; class Actinopteri; order Salmoniformes; family Salmonidae; genus Coregonus; species Coregonus clupeaformis. The sequence goes on along the minus strand of NW_025534184.1, from coordinate 243,204 downwards.
CTGGATCCCTCAGCACCTGCTGACACACTGCACACCTGGACTGATCCTCTGGCAGAGAGCTGAAAGAACATTATAAAAACATAAGGACATTGAGATTGTTCACTGCTATTTCTCAATGAATGTGATGTCATGATGAACTTTTTAACAGAGCAGAGTAAGCAACAGGTACTGATATAACAGAGCAGAGTAAGCAACAGGTACTGATATAACAGAGCAGAGTAAGCAACAGGTACTGATATAACAGAGCAGAGTAAGCAACAGGTACTGATATAACAGAGCAGAGTAAGCAACAGGTACTGATATAACAGAGCAGAGTAAGCAACAGGTACTGATATAACAGAGCAGAGTAAGCAACAGGTACTGATATAACAGAGCAGAGTAAGCAACAGGTACTGATATATAGTTCTGTCCCTTTCTCCCCGACCCAGGAAGTGAACTCAAAACCCTCTGAACAATAAAGGTACTGTTGAAAGTGCTGTCTCTCTCATATTACATTTGATCAAAAGGCGTAGTTCTGCTGATAAAATGTGGAGATTGTCCATGGACCAGTCACTCTTCATAGAGACAGCTGGGTACTGGAGACTCTACTCTCTGGGTCTGGTTGGAGTCTCTGACAGCTGGGTACTGGAGACTCTACTCTCTGGGTCTGGTTGGAGTCTCTGACAGCTGGGTACTGGAGACTCTACTCTCTGGGTCTGGTTGGAGTCTCTGACAGCTGGGTACTGGAGACTCTACTCTCTGGGTCTGGTTGGAGTCTCTGACAGCTGGGTACTGGAGACTCTACTCTCTGGGTCTGGTTGGAGTCTCTGACAGCTGGGTACTGTAGACTATACTCTCTGGGTCTGGTTGGAGTCTCTGACAGCTGGGTACTGGAGACTCTACTCTCTGGGTCTGGTTGGAGTCTCTGACAGCTGGGTACTGGAGACTCTACTCTCTGGGTCTGGTTGGAGTCTCTGACAGCTGGGTACTGGAGACTCTACTCTCTGGGTCTAGTTGGAGTCTCTGACAGCTGGGTACTGGAGACTCTACTCTCTGGGTCTGGTTGGAGTCTCTGACAGCTGGGTACTGGAGACTCTACTCTCTGGGTCTGGTTGGAGTCTCTGACAGCTGGGTACTGGAGACTCTACTCTCTGGGTCTGGTTGGAGTCTCTGACAGCTGGGTACTGGAGACTCTACTCTCTGGGTCTGGTTGGAGTCTCTGACAGCTGGGTACTGGAGACTCTACTCTCTGGGTCTGGTTGGAGTCTCTGACAGCTGGGTACTGGAGACTCTACTCTCTGGGTCTGGTTGGAGTCTCTGACAGCTGGGTACTGGAGACTCTACTCTCTGGGTCTGGTTGGAGTCTCTGACAGCTGGGTACTGGAGACTCTACTCTCTGGGTCTGGTTGGAGTCTCTGACAGCTGGGTACTGGAGACTCTACTCTCTGGGTCTGGTTGGAGTCTCTGACAGCTGGGTATTTTTCCCCCATAATATTTTCAAATCAAATCAAATTTTATTTGCCACATGCGCTGAATACAACAGGTGTAGACATTGTTGATCAGTATTATTAGAAATCACCCTGGATCATTATTAAACCCCATAGTATTTCATACAGTAATGATGATCAGTAGTATGAGAAATCACCTTGGATCATTATTAAACCCCATAGTATTTCATACAGTAATGATGATCAGTAGTATTAGAAATCACCCTGGATCATTATTAAACCCCATAGTATTTCATACAGTAATGATGATTAGTAGTATCAGAAATCACCCTGCATCATTCATCATGTCAGACATTTCCCTCTATTTCTCCCCCACATGGAACCGCTGATGTAAAAGGGCTTCATAAATAAATGATTGATATAACGTTGAACTCCCAACCTCCCAACCAGACTACAGTCTGTTACATTCTCACATTTTCCACAGATCTTTGAGGAATTCCCCTTTTTATAATCTATAATGTATAGCAGTAATCTTACTTTGGGTCAAAGGGCATTGGTCCACTGATAACATTGAGAGGATTGTACATGGACCAGTCATAGACAGACAGCTGGGTACTGGAGACTGCTCTCTGGGTCTGGGGGTTGGCAGTGCCCCCCTCCTCTCTCTCCTCAGAGACACTCATCTTAGGAGTGGGTTCCAACTTCCAGAATTACAGTGGGATAAAAGGACACACCATTTAGGAGACACACACTTCCTTGATTAAACATATACTTACTAGAGTTTACAGGATATCATGCTCTGTCCTCTCTCCAGTTTAGAGTTTACAGGATATCCTGCTCTGTCCTCTCTCCAGTTTAGAGTTTATAGGATATCCTGCTCTGTCCTCTCTCCAGTTTAGAGTTTACAGGATATCCTGCTCTGTCCTCTCTCCAGTTTAGAGTTTATAGAATATCCTGCTCTGTCCTCTCTCCAGTTTAGAGTTTATACGATATCCTGCTCTGTCCGCTCTCCAGTTTAGAGTTTATAGGATATCCTGATCTGTCCTCTCTCCAGTTTAGAGTTTATAGGATATCCTGCTCTGTCCTCTCTCCAGTTTAGAGTTTATAGGATATCCTGCTCTGTCCTCTCTCCCGTTTAGAGTTTACAGGATATCCTGCTCTGTCCTCTCTCCAGTTTAGAGTTTACAGGATATCCTGCTCTGTCCTCTCTCCAGTTTAGAGTTTATAGGATATCCTGCTCTGTCCTCTCTCCAGTTTAGAGTTTACAGGATATCCTGCTCTGTCCTCTCTCCAGTTTAGAGTTTATAGGATATCCTGCTCTGTCCTCTCTCCAGTTTAGAGTTTACAGGATATCCTGCTCTGTCCTCTCTCCAGTTTAGAGTTTATAGGATATCCTGCTCTGTCCTCTCTCCAGTATAGAGTTTATAGGATATCCTGCTCTGTCCTCTCTCCAGTTTAGAGTTTATAGGATATCCTGCTCTGTCCTCTCTCCAGTTTAGAGTTTATAGGATATCCTGCTCTGTCCTCTCTCCAGTTTAGAGTTTATAGGATATCCTGCTCTGTCCTCTCTCCAGTTTAGAGTTTATAGGATATCCTGCTCTGTCCTCTCTCCAGTTTAGAGTTTATAGGATATCCTGCTCTGTCCTCTCTCCAGTTTAGAGTTTACAGGATATCCTGATCTGTCCTCTCTCCAGTTTAGAGTTTATAGGATATCCTGCTCTGTCCTCTCTCCAGTTGAGAGTTTATAGGATATCCTGCTCTGTCCTCTCTCCAGTTTAGAGTTTATAGGATATCCTGCTCTGTCCTCTCTCCAGTTTAGAGTTTATAGGATATCCTGCTCTGTCCTCTCTCCAGTTTAGAGTTTATAGGATATCCTGCTCTGTCCTCTCTCCAGTTTAGAGTTTATAGGATATCCTGCTCTGTCCTCTCTCCAGTTTAGAGTTTATAGGATATCCTGCTCTGTCCTCTCTCCAGTTTAGAGTTAATAGGATATCCTGCTCTGTCCTCTCTCCAGTTTAGAGTTTATAGGATATCCTGCTCTGTCCTCTCTCCAGTTTAGAGTTATAGAATATCCTGCTCTGTCCTCTCTCCAGTTTAGAGTTTATAGGATATCCTGCTCTGTCCTCTCTCCAGTTTAGAGTTTATAGGATATCCTGCTCTGTCCTCTCTCCAGTTTAGAGTTTATAGGATATCCTGCTCTGTCCTCTCTCCAGTTTAGAGTTTATAGGATATCCTGCTCTGTCCTCTCTCCAGTTTAGAGTTTACAGGATATCCTGCTCTGTCCTCTCTCCAGTTTAGAGTTTATAGGATATCCTGCTCTGTCCTCTCTCCAGTTTAGAGTTTATAGGATATCCTGCTCTGTCCTCTCTCCAGTTTAGAGTTTATAGGATATCCTGCTCTGTCCTCTCTCCAGTTTAGAGTTTATAGGATATCCTGATCTGTCATCTAAAAATATTTAATGGCTGGACAAGAACAAATATACTTTTATATAGGTATGCTTTCTACACACCATGAAGATAAACCATTAACCATGAGGTGTAGCTAACTGTTTTCTTTACTGACAACTGGGGTTAGAGACAGACAGAGACTGAGAGAGACACAGACATCAAATACTCATGATCTTTGATCATTCCACCATTTCAGGCTTTTTTCACAGACATTTTATGGTAACACTTTACATGGCAGATGATAGGCATTAAAATACATTCATAAAGCCTTTGACCATTTTAAATAATAGTATTTACATTTTTGTCATTTAACATACGCTCTTATCCAAAGATACTCAAGGGCACATCTACAGTTTTTTACCTAGTCAGCTCAGGGTTTCGAACCAGCAACCTTTCGGTTACTGGTCCAACACCCTTAATCGCTAGGCTACCTGCCACCAGTATATGATGGGCATCTTACAACAACTACAGCTGACATTATTGTGGTCATGTTAAGTATTTAGTTTTTTTATTGGGATCCCCAAATAGACGTTGCCAAGGCAATCATTTTTTATTTTTTTTATTTTTTTTATTCAGGCTGCAAGGTAAGGATCCTACCAGGGATTATTTATGTATGATGTTGGTAGAATGTATACATTGGGATAATAGTAAGGATCCTACCAGGGATAATTTATGTATGATGTTGGTAGAATGTATACATTGGGATAGTAGTAAGGATCCTACCAGGGATTATGTATGTATGATGTTAGTAGAATGTATACATTGGGAAAGCAGTAAGGATCCTACCAGGGATTATTTATGTATGATGTTGGTAGAATGTATACATTGGGATAGTAGTAAGGATCCTACCAGGGATTATTTATGTATGATGTTGGTAGAATGTATACATTGGGATAGTAGTAAGGATCCTACCAGGGATTATTTATGTATGATGTTGGTAGAATGTATACATTGGGATAGTAGTAAGGATCCTACCAGGGATTATTTATGTATGATGTTGGTAGAATGTATACATTGGGATAGCAGTAAGGATCCTACCAGGGATTATTTATGTATGATGTTGGTAGAATGTATACATTGGGATAGTAGTAAGAGGCCGGTGGGTAAATGACTAAGAATCAAGCCTCCTGTCAATTAGAGAGATTTGTTTCTTTATTGTGTGTTTAGTTGTACCTTTACCTTCCTGTAGTTGGTCATTTGGAAGGATTCTGTATGTAGGAATGGTATAATATTACTCCCAATGTGTTCTGGCAAGGGAACTGCCAATTTTGACCCCCTACCTTTTTGAGAAAAAATGTATTAGTTGTTAAACAATCTCTTTCTCTGAGCAATTGTATTAGTATAAAATCATTTAATTTAATATTTTGGGACCCTATTGTATACTTCAAAGTTAGAGATATGTTGAAACTGGATCCATCATAATTATTCTACATTTTATAGTATGCCATGGCCTTTACTGGCCAAAGGTTAAACTACTGTTCTGTTAATGATATACTATGGTGTTGAGTCACTGGACTTTGACCAGATATTATTGCATCCAAAGATCAACTGTACCTAGAACATAGATACAGAGCCACTTGTCATCAGGAAGGTGCTCTCTCAGCACAACGGAAAATATCTCAGTGACTTGACATGTTCTGGTTGTGAATTCAGGCTACAAGGTAAGAATCTTCCAAGGGATTATTGTAAAGTGTGTAGGGAAATTAAAGATATGGTGTTATTATAGTATAGAGAATGACAGTAAAACACTCAGATCTAACAGTCCATTTCACCTGGGACAGGTACGTGACAGTTCAATCATACAAAATGGCGCTAACTGGGCGTAGGCAAGTCAGATTCAAAAACATATTGTTGTTCATATCTCGTATTATAGGATTCGTATATCGTGGTTATTTTACAATTTGTAAAAATGTTAATGTATCATAGTTCTAAATAATCTTTCAGAATATCAGAACATTTGTTGTTTTCTAAATTACAATGAGCTCCTGCTTCCTGTGTAATTTGGTATGAAACCTGAACGTACTTTTCTTAACATTGATATTATGAATTAAATTAAATAATATCATAATTATAGCAGACCTGTTGAACAAAGCAACACACTAGAATGAGTGGAATTATTACAAGAGAAAGTGAGACATTTTTATCATTTTTATTTTATTTTATTTTAGTTTTAGATCAGCTTTAATATTTCAGATAGATTGTAACTTCCATCAATCCCCCATTATTATTATTATTATTATTATTAGTTCAATTACATGGAGAAAAGGTTAACAATATCAGTCATGACATTTACATTTTAGTCATTTAGCAGACGCTCTTATCCAGAGCGACTTACATGAGCAATTAGGGTTAAGTGCCTTGCTTAAGGGCACATCGACAGATTTTTCACCTAGTCGGCTCGGGGATTAGAACCAGCAACCTTTCGGTTACTGGCACAACGCTCTTACCCACTAAGCTACCTGCTCACTAAACTACGTGTTGATGTGATTGCATTAAATCACCTGACTGTTTGGACGTGTCTGTTAGTAAATGTTTTATTTCTAAGAGATAATGAATAAAATAGAACAATCGACCTTCAATAATTAGTTGTCACTGTGTTAACCACAACCAACATGCTGCATCTCTGTTTAGGGGTCAGTGCTCTAAAATGAGTCTCTCTGGGGAGAGAGAGGAGGGGGTCCCTGCCTCTAAAACAAGTCTCTCTGGGGGACATGACACCAAAGCTAAGAGGTGAGATGACAATGTTGTTTAAGAATTTATAAGGAGTTTATTTCTAAAACGTTATATCACGTTTGTTATTTTACATCAGAAATGATTGCTTATGGGTACCTTCATGTGCGTGTAAAATGTTGTTGTTCTAAGATTTTAATTAATAGATTTTTGCGTATTAATTTTTGTTAAGCAAAACGCTATATAGCTGGAATGAAATGTTTGTATCCTGTATATTTGACTGTGATATGTGGTTGTCTCACCAGCACACACACACACACACACACACACACACACACACACACACACACACACACACACACACACACACACACACACAGACACACACACACACACACACACACACACACACACACAAACAAACATCTTTACCAGCATACACACACATCTTTACCAGCATACACACACATCTATAGAAGTTTTGCTAATATGTTGTCATGCAGAACCTTATTGTTTTTACTAATTCTGATCGTTGTTATAAGCGGAATTTTGACAATACTACCATCAAATCAACACACTCTTCACTCCTGTTTAAACCAAAAGGGTTCTATCGCTTGCTTAATATATGGAACCACTAAAAGTTATATATATAAACCTTTTATAGGGTTCTTTAATCAGAACTCTAGAGGTTCTTCTTCCCTGAACCAAAATGGCTCCATATAGAACCCTGCATGGTGCCATTTATGAATTATGGCTACTACAAATAAATAGGAATATTTTTTGCTAAGAATATAATTTATAGGAAAATTGGAATGGTTGAAAAATCCCAATATTCATTTAAAATTGTCCTTAGAAATAGCAGTGCTGGGGATTTGGAAAACCATAGTCAGTCAATCAAAAATAGAATAATACTCTTATGAAAAATATTGACCTTTAATTTAGTCTGTGGATACTATGCGACTAGAAAGGTTAAAAATGCATGTATGACATCACAGCACAGTTGAAAAAAATATGGCAGGTGGAAATCAAAAGAGGATGTTCTACGGAGATAGGTGGGCGGGGCTGAGAGTAGCAGAGGGTGGGATTAAAAAGATCATGATCGGTAATAGTCATTACTGTAAACACTATAGATGTCTGAGTACTATCTATCCAAAATGTCATGTGTATAATTAATTATTATTATTATTATTATTATTATTATATATAAAAAAGCAATTACTGTGTCTAAAAGTATTGTATGGGGGGTAGAATTGATGTTGGTTATATGCTAACACACTGGTGGCCAGGGAGGCATCTCTTTGTTTGAACGATGGCCCACGTCAACTCTGGCTGACTTCTTTACAATACAATACATTACAATACAGTACAACTTTGTCCATTAGTTACAGTAAACAACAAAAATGTGTCGTCTGCTCCGTTCTCAACCCCCTCCAAACAGCAGACCTCAGACATACAGTTGATACGATCACAGGTTCAAGCTGCAGTGCCCCTGGATGGAGAATGTTGTGGGGTTAAGGGCCTTGCTCAAGGGCCCAACGAAAGGTGAATGTTTTGAGTACGTGAACCCAGCAGCCCTCCAGGGGTCAGATCAATTCCGCCCGTTTTTTCCAGAAAACCTGAGTTAATATTCAGAAATAAGCATGAGTTAATCTGCCAAAATGAAGACAAAATGTTATGCAGACATCATTATTATGATGTAGCAGAACAACTTACATGTTGTTGTCATCAGCAGCAGCCACAAGCCAGACTGAGCAAAACATAGATAGTGTTAAAAGTAATGTAATGATTAACTAGGCTATTGAATCACCAAGACTTATTATACATAATTATTTATACAGAAATCATTGTCAAAAGCTGAAGAGAAACTGTTCCATGTAGGTCTATATTATTTATGGATTGATCATATAGAAAAATCTAAACATTATTTTAACAACTCCAAAGCAAATTACATGTGGCACAGGAACCACTGACTCACTGCATTATTCTATAGTATTATCAAGACACCTGCTGTTAATTCTTAACTGGTTAGTACAGCTCATGAGGTGTCCTAAATATCTGCCAACTAGGTGGGACTAGAGGCTTCATGCATAGCTTTAATTTATACCCATAAGAGTAGAATGGCTGATACAACACTTATACGACCAATTTTCTACTCTGAGACGCTTTTTTGGATATGGGCCCAGATCTCAAAATATTGTTATAAAAAAACTTTGAATTTTTGTTTTACATATAAAAAAATTAATAAATGCATTTGTAAGCCACTGTAAAGACTGGGTTTAGTTTATTGTGTGGCTCTGCTCATGTCCGCGTTCTGGAACTGTCCGCGTCCACGTCCAGAACTGTCCACGTCCACGTACGGTTTGGCGCCAAGCATATTGTCCAGTTACGCGCAGAGTGGTCTGAGGTGATGTTGGGGAACAATGACAGAGTTCGTTACAGTGTTGAGATGCCGAAGTTTATTGTTCAATTTGCTTTTTGCTTTACGGTCAGGGACAGTATGAGTGTAGCCAGATCCTTTTCACTCACTATCCTTGTTTCATCTTGTGGTTCACCGGATTCGTCATCATTCTCGAGACGAGAGACAGACGGACGACCTGCTAGCTAGCCAAGCTAGTCGGTACAGCTAGCTAAGCTAGCTACTCTTTACCAGCAGCATCCTAGTTATCCTAGCTACCACTACATCATCACCTGCTGCCTGCATTTCTTGTGGACCGATGGAGCTCCCGGGTTGTTTCTTCCACCTGTTAAATACCGTGGAGGGCTTCTCCCTCTCTGGTTGACGGATGCTGGCTACCTACCATCCCTCTGTCCGGTTCTCCTCTCTTCACTAGATGGACGGTAACTTTAGTGTTTAACCCCTCTGTGTCCAAGGACCAAACTTTTGAATATTATTTTCGGGCGCCTCAAGTAGGCAGGACACACGACATTTTTAACATAGCTTTTTTCTGATAAAAACGAGTTAATTGCATCCGCCATGGAGCCCAGTTTAATAATATTACCTTCTGTCTCTAGTTATAAAGTAATCGCGAAACAGCAGGCATTTTAGGTCATTTTTCACCCTACCAGCTCCTATTAGTTCTATTGAGCTCCGTGACACCGACTCGCCTTCAGAACATTCTATTCCCAGCCCATTGTTCTGCGTCACAATGGCAGCTTCACTATTGTTATCAATGAGACCTGCCTGCGTTAACCCTGTAGGTTTACCTCAGGTAACTTATTATTAACAAGGTTACTGCTACTTGGTGAGCGTTAACCCTGTAGGTTTACCTCAGGTAACTTATTATTAACAAGGTTACGGTTACTTGGTGAGCGCGCTCAATGTTAACCTGAGTACATGTTGTGGTGAGCCACAGTCTAAGAGGTGTTGTCTGGCGCAAAGCCATCAAACATTAAACATTTTCTGGTCATGGTTAAACATATTTGTTTTAAGAAAAAAGTGTACAATCTAAACATAACGCATGTCCCTGTCCTCTTTTTCAAGATGTGGCAGATTTAAACAGCCAGAATACATTTTTTTATTAAGAAATAACAATTTTTCTGATGACTTGTTGTTTCTAAATGGCTGCTGGGTAATTTGATATGCATCGATATCTTCGTTCATAGGCATCAAATTGAGCGAATGCTGCGCAGGTTCACTGAGTTGCTAACCAAATGGGTATAATGGGGTGATTGTTGTCTAATTGGGTGGTCTAGCTAATGGATTTGTAGATCTGACACAGTTGCTACCTCAGATTATGAGCCTAGCAAGTGTCATATAGCTCAGTTGGTACAGCAAGGCGCTTGCAACGCCAGGGTTGTGGGTTCGTTTCCCACGGGGGCCAGTATGAAAATGTATGCACTCACTAACTGTAAGTCGCTCTGGATAAGAGCGTCTGCTAAATATGTTAAATGTAAAAAATTTAATGAATGAGTTATGTAGTACCCACAGATGGCCAAAGGGAGGCGCAAGAGTGCTATAAACCCATACAGTTTTTTGCCATAAAACCCTAAACCTAACAATCAATCAAATGTATTTATAAAGCCCTTTTTACACCAGCAGGTGTCACAAAGTGCTATACAGAAACTCTTACCCTACTTATAACCCATTTTAGCCGTAACCCCTAATTCTAGGGTAGGGTAGCCTAGAACACTTTTAGAAACTATTTTAGCAATAAGATTATCTTAATAAATACAATTATAGTATTAAATAGTGTTTTAATTATTTTGTTGTTATTTTATTATATGTATAATAGCAAGACAGAGCACTTGATAAATAAGACACATTTGTTTTAATTTTCAAATGTGGTTTGAATTGGGTGACCTAATAAACTGTGTGAAAGTCCAGCAATTGGCGTGGGGCAGGTTTGAGACTGATCTAAAACACTTTATTTCTCAGCTGCCTCACCAACGTCTGTACGTGAATTAATAACTTTTAATAGCTAAATATTTCCAATAGATGGCAGCATAAGACCACGAAGCATCAGTTATAGGCTACAAGCAGCAACATGATTGACATAAAATAGCATGCAACCAAATACTATGTGTCCCATGATTTTCTAAAATGGTCACTCATTACTTTAGTTAGCTTTATATCTCGTATAAGGCCTGTGTTGCTTTTGGAAGAGTAATTAAATAGTGACTATAGCAGGTGTTGAACCCCTGGTAAATAATCACTAGTCAGATGCTCCAACCTCAACCCTAGTATACATGCATTTAAAAATAACGAATATATCGATTAAACAACCTCGGAATTGAAAAGACAAGAGTGCGTCTTCCAGCCCACCAATGAATTACATCATACAACCCTCCCGGTTAGCAAATGTACCTCAACATGCCCCTCGCTTGTGCTAGAAGGCAGAGTGCTCGCTGCTGGTTGATGAATCTGACAATGAATGTACTAGGAAAATACGTTTTTCTCGACCAGAGGTGACTAAATTAATGTTTAGGCTTATTGATAATCATTATAGTAATGAAGTATGATTTCAAAACATTAGTATAAAAACAGGTAATAATAAACATGAATCATCATTATATTATTTCACAGTAATCTGTTAAATGCTTTTTCAGTCGTTCCTCTTGCGTTAGCAGTGTGGAAAGGGACAGTAAAAAGTGTGTGCAGGAGTTTTCCTGTGAGGGGGAGTGGTGGTGTATCCAGGAGAGAACTAAACTGATCTTCTGAAATGTCATTCATGGTCTTATGCTACCATCTATTGGAATTATTTAGTAACTGCAGTAGTACTGAATAAAGTATATCCTTACTAAAGTAGTAATTACTCAGAATTGCAAAATATGACATTTTCTAGTTCATTTTACCACTTACAACCATAACATAACAATTTATAGCATAACAAACAATGAAACTGACATAAACCAAAAACACCATACATTTAGTTAACTATATATATATATATATATATATATATACTATTTATTTAGATGGGTGACATTATCTGCCAAAGTAATACCACTGTAGATAAAGAAGAGCTCTCCAGTAGGTGTACCAAAACATTCAAAGACCATTTTCTCAAAAGTGAGGTTACAAGTTTATCATCTTTCAAAGCAGAATTACTTTCCCATTGTTCCTCAACTGTAGTGTATGATATACAATTTTCTAGCTGAGTCTCTACTTTTATCCAATGTCAAAAACACAAATGTCAAATTTTGTACATAAGATCGAGCCGGTCTTAACAGTACTACTGAGGCAGATATATATTATTACTGTGTAAAACCTAGCAATACTACTTATTTCTCTGAGAGTGAGACAGATATATATTATTACTGTGTAAAACCTAGCAGTACTACTTATTTCTCTGAGAGTGAGGCAGATATATTATTACTGTGTAAAACCTAGCAGTACTACTTATTTCTCTGAGAGTGAGCCAGATATATAGCATTGTGCAAAAAAAACATGATTATTTGTCTCTCTGAAATGAAACCATCAAGTGATAGATTTTAAACAAATACATGTCTGTCATTGAACAACCCCATGCCATGATTAGCTACTGAAAAAACACACCAATCTCTTTCATAATTTCTTTAAACAGTAAAATCTAATTTACAATTTCTGAAAATGGATATATAGCATTTTGGAATGAAACTCATCTTTTGTTTCCACATCTGAGCTCAGAGTAGATGAGAGACGTAATGTTTGTCTCTGTTGTGTTGAAGTCCAATCAAGCAGGAGAGACCAGCCTCCCCTGTACCCAGCTGTGTGTCCATGAAGAGTGACTGGTCTATGAATCGTCCTATAGAGTTTAGAGAGGGAGACTTTTCTACTGAACAAAGGTAAGAAGAACTCATGGGTCATGGTCAGTGAGTTAAACAACACTGTCTCTAGTCATTTCTCCTCTCCCATTTTCCCATTTATTTTTGTTGTTTTCATAATCCATAGGCTAAATATTTTTTCCATTTTCATAGTCCTGAAACAATATTAAACAAACACAACATTCCCTCCCTGTGTGTGTGTGTGTGTGTGTGTGTGTGTGTGTGTGTGTGTGTGTGTGTGTGTGAGCACTCCCTGGATGAGGAGATGTAATCTCTATCCTGATTGCCTAGTCATTTTACCCCTACCTACATGTACATATTTCCTAAATTACCTCAACTACCTGGTACCCCTGCACGTTGACTCAGTACTGGTACTCCTTGTATATAGTCTAGTTATTACCTCAACTACCTGGTACCCTGCACGTTGACTCAGTACTGGTACTCCTTGTATATAGTCTAGTTATTACCTCAACTACCTGGTACCCCTGCACATTGACTCAGTACTGGTACTCCTTGTATATAGTCTAGTTATTACCTCAACTTCCTGGTACCCCTGCACATTGACTCGGTACTGGTACTACTTATAGCCTCATTATTACCTCAACTTCCTGGTACCCCTGCACATTGACTCAGTACTGGTACTCCTTGTATATAGTCTAGTTATTACCTCAACTTCCTGGTACCCTGCACATTGACTCAGTACTGGTACTCCTTGTATATAGTCTAGTTATTACCTCAACTACCTGGTACCCCTGCACATTGACTCAGTACTGACATTGACTCAGTACTGGTACTCCTTGTATATAGTCTAGTTATTACCTCAACTACCTGGTACCCCTGCACATTGACTCAGTACTGACATTGACTCAGTACTGGTACTCCTTGTATATAGTCTAGTTATTACCTCAACTACCTGGTACCCTGCACATTGACTCAGTACTGGTACTCCTTATAGCCTCATTATTGTTATTTTATTATGTTACTATTTCCTTTTTTTATTTAGTGAATTTTTGTGACTTTTTAACTCTGCATTGTTGGGAAAGGGCTCATTAGTAAGCATTTCACGGTAAAGTGTACCACTGTTGTATTCGGCGCATGTGAGAAATACAATTTGATTTGATTTGAAGCTCATGCGCAGAAATACGTCATTGGGTCTAATGGTCGTCTTGTGCCGAACTGCACATGTGCTGGATGTCAAATCAAAGGCACTCCTTCGATAAAAAGTTGTTTTTGACTAACATGAAAATGTGTCCGTTTGTTTACTACTTAAGACAGAACATTTTCAAAATTAACAACTAAGGAAGTCATTTGTATCTCTCATTGACATCTCAAACCCCAAACCCTGGCCTGGTCTGCTTCATATGTATTCCCAGAAGACATTTTTTACATCAGCAGTTGTCACAAAGTGCTTTAATAGAAACCCAGTCTAAAACCACAAAGAGCAAGCAATGCAGATGTAGAAGCACGGTGGCTAGGAAAAACTCCCTAGAAAGGCAGGAACCTAGGAAGAATCCTAGAGAGGAACCAGGCTCTGAGGGGTGGCCAGCCCTCTTCTGGCTGTGCTGGGGGGAGATTATAAGAGTACATGGCCATTAAGTTCAGATCGTTCTTCAAGATTTTCAAATGTTCATAGATGACTAGCAGGGTCAAATAATAATCACTGTGGTTATAGAGGGTGCAACACGTCAGCACCTCAGGAGTAAATGTCAGTTGGCTGTTCATAGCCGAGCATTCAGAGGTCAAGACAGCAGGTGTTGTAGAGAGAGAGAAGGAGAGGGAGAGAGAGAGAGAGAGAGGGGCGAAATAGCAGGTTCAGGACAAGGTCGCACGTCCGTTGAACAGGTCAGAGTTCCAGATCCGCAGGCAGACCAGCAGAAACTGGATCAGCAGCATGACAAGGTTGCACGTACGGTGGAGCATGTATCGATACTGATAGGATCGAAAGAAAGGGAGCGCTGCTCTCGGATCAGTTTTCTCCATTAAAATCTTTCCTTAACATTATAATTATTTCACAATACTGACCACGGATCAGCTTCTAGAAAGATATTACTACCTACGGCTGCAAATATTGAGGTAGTTTATTCTAATGCTTACACAATAAAAATGCACTAAATCACAGATTCGGCACATCATTGCGCACATGTTAGGCTACACATCATGAAATATATTGAGACAAATTACAGACAGTAGCCTACAAGTAGCAAAATAAAACTCAATATATTGAATATATTCCAATATGATTGAAATAGGCCTATAGCCTACTGTATATATTTTAATGCAGTCATCTCTGTTTTCATTTGAAGCAAATTTGTATAAGTCCCTTGTTTTGCAACTTTGTATTTGTAGTCAACTTTGTTCTGAATTTATCTGCGGTCACAGAGAGATGGATAAACCATGTGATTCTATGTTTAGCGGAGATATTCTGTGTATAAAGTGACGCGGGAGGGCAAAAAAGCATCTAACGACGCACTTGGCTGTTCTACAAGTGGTCTGAGGCAGGTGTTAGAATATGAGTGTTTTCAAGTGCAACGTTAATAACGATGGTTTTGGGAAACAGCTCAGAGATTTTACAATGCTCCTACGAAGATTCTAATGATGAACTTGGCCTTAAGATGCTTTTGGAAAACCAGGTCCTGGACAAAAACATCTGCTAAATGACTAAAATATCAAATATAAATGTTTTACATACAGATCTCATATTACTGTATTGAATTATTATTTTACAATATTTAAATATTGATGTCACAAGTGTATCATTTGTCCAGTTCTTTATAAAAAATGTAGTTATTTGTTACATTTAACTGTGTAAAACCTAGCAGTACTACTTATTTCTCTGAGAGTTAATTAGATATATAGCATTTTGCAAAAAAAACATTTGTCTCTCTGAAATGAAGCCATTAAGTGATTGATTTTAATCAAACACATGCCTGTCATTGAACAACACCATGCCATGATTAGCTAGTGAAAAAACACAACCATTTATTTGATAATTTCTTTAAACAATAGAAGCTAATTTACGAACATTTCTGAAAATGGATATATAGCGTTTTGGAATGAAACTCTTGTTATGTTTCCCCATCTGAGCTCAGAGTAGATGAGAGACGTAATGTTTGTCTCTGTTGTGTTGAAGTCCAATCAAGCAGGAGAGACCAGCCTCCCCTGTACCCAGCTGTGTGTCCATGAAGAGTGTCAAGTCTATGAATCCTCCTATAATGTTTAGAGAGGGAGACTTTTCTAGTGAACAAAGGTAAGAAGAACTCATGGGTCATGGTCTGTCAGGGCGTGTTGTAGGTGTAGTGTAGGAATCAAACGCAGGAAGCAGACTGAATGTTCCAAAAGCTGTATTACTGGCCTAAACACAGGCAACAGGACAACTAAGCCCGACAGCAAAAAACACGCACGAAGGCGAAAGGTAAATGCGCACTAACAGGTGCGACAAAATGAAACGGTGCACAAACAAGTGCAAATAAGCTCCAGCACAGTGGAGAAATATGCTCAACCGAGCAAGACACAAACACTGACGGAAACAATCATATACAACACTAGACAAACACAACGAGAAACTTATAGGACACTAATTACGTCAAAACAGAAACAGGTGTGGAAACAAACAGACAAAAGCAAACGAACATGAAACATCTATCGGTGGCAGCTAGAATTCCGGGAGACGATCGAACGCCGAAGCCTGCCCGAACAAGGGAGAGAGGCAACCTCGGCCGAAACCGTGACAGTACCCCCCTTGACGCGCGGCTCCAGACGTGCGCCGACTCCGGCCTCGGGGACGACCAGGGGGACGCGGCGCAGGGCGCGTCGGATGCCTCCGATGGAACTCCCTTAGGAGCGACGGGTCCAACACGTCTCTCCTCGGCACCCAGCACCGCTCCTCCGGACCGTACCCCTCCCACTCCACTAGATACTGGAGACCCCCCATCCGACGTCTCGAATCCAAGATGGATCTCACGGAGTACGCCGGTGCCCCCTCGATGTCCAACGGGGGCGGAGGAGTCTCCAAGATCTCATCTTCTTGGAGTGGGCCCACTACCACCGGCCTGAGAAGGGACACATGGAACGAGGGGTTAATACACTTATACTCCACAGGTAGCTGTAATCTATAACATACCTCGTTCAACCTTCTCAGGACTTTAAATGGCCCTACAAACCGCCGACCCAGTTTCCGACAGGGCAGGCGGAGGGGCAGGTTTCTGGTAGAGAGCCAGACTCGATCACCAGGTGCGTACACCGGTGCCTCACTGCGGTGGAGATCAGCGCTCGCCTTCTGACGTCGGAGGGCCCGCTGCAGGTGGACGTGTGCAGCGTTCCAAGTCTCCTCCGAGCGCCGCGCCCACTCATCCACCGCAGGAGCCTCGATCTGGCTCTGCTGCCAGGGTGCCAGAACCGGCTGGTAACCTAACACACATTGAAATGGAGTTAGGTTAGTGGAGGAATGGCGTAGGGAATTCTGGGCCATCTCGGCCCAGGGAACGTACCTTGACCACTCCTCCGGCCGGTCCCGGCAGTATGTTCTGAGAAACCTACCCTCATCCTGGTTAACGCGTTCCACCTGCCCATTGCTCTCCGGGTGGTAACCCGAGGTGAGGCTCACCGAGACCCCCAACCGCTCCATAAACGCTCTCCAGACTCTGGAGGTGAATTGGGGACCCCGATCAGCCACAATGTCCTCGGGTACCCCGTAGTGCCGGAACACATGGGTAAACAGTGCCTCGGCAGTTTGCAGGGCCGTAGGAAGACCCGGCATGGGGAGCAAACGACAGGCCTTAGAGAACCGGTCCACAACGACCAGGATGGTAGTATTCCCTTGAGAGAGGGGAAGGTCAGTTATAAAATCCACCGAGAGGTGGGACCATGGTCGTTGTGGAACGGGCAGGGGCAGTAACTTACCCCTAGGCAGATGTCTAGGCGCCTTACACTGGGCGCACACCGAGCAGGAGGAAACATAAACCCTCACATCCCTGGCCAACGTGGGCCACCAATATTTGGCACTAAGACAGTGCACTGTCCGGCCGATACCCGGGTGTCCAGAGGAGGGTGACGTGTGAGCCCAATAGATCAATCGATCCCGACACTCGAGCGGAACATACTTCCGACCCTCCGGGCATTGTGGTGGACTAGGGTCGGTGCGTAATGCCCGCTCGAGCTCAGAATCGAGCTCCCACACCACCGGTGCCACTAGACACGACTCCGGCAGTATGGGAGTGGGCTCCACGGACCTCTCCTCCCCGTCATACCGCCGAGACAGCGCATCTGCCTTACCGTTTTGTGACCCAGGGATGTAGGTGATCTTAAACGAGAAACGGGTCAAAAACATACTCCATCTAGCCTGCCGAGGGTTCAGCCTCCTCGCTGCCCGGATGTACTCCAGGTTACGGTGGTCCGTCAAAATGAGGAAAGGGTGTTGAGCCCCCTCAAGCCAGTGCCTCCACACCTTAAGGGCCTGTACCACAGCTAACAGCTCCCTGTCCCCTACGTCATAATTTCGCTCCGCCGGGCTGGCTTCTTGGAATAGAAGGCACAGGGGCGGAGTTTAGGTGGCGCGCCTGACCGTTGTGAAAGCACGGCGCCAATACCGGCCTCAGACGCGTCCACCTCTACCTGAAATGGTAAAGAGGGATCCGGATGCGCCAGCACCGGAGCCGAGGTAAACAGGTCCTTCAGCCTCCCAAACGCCCTGTCCGCCTCGACCGACCACTGCAGACGCACCGGGCCCCCCTTCAAGAGAGACGTGATGGGAGCTGCCACTTGCCCAAAACCCCGGATAAACCTCCGGTAGTAATTCGCAAACCCCAAAAACTGCTGCACCTCTTTCACAGTGGTTGGTGTTTGCCAATTACGCACGGCTGACACTCGGTCTACCTCCATCTTCACCCCTGAAGCTGACAACTGATACCCCAAAAAGGAGATCGACTCCTGGAAAAACAGACACTTCTCTGCCTTCACATACAGGTCGTGCTCCACCAGCCTCCGCAACACTCTGCGCACCAGGGCCACATGCTCGACACGGGTAGGTGAGTACACGAGAATGTCATCTATGTACACAACGACTCCCTGTCCCTGCATGTCCCTGAAGATCTCATCCACGAATGATTGGAAAACCGACGGAGCATTCATCAACCCGTATGGCATGACTAGATACTCGTAATGGCCCGAGGTGGTACTAAAGGCTGTTTTCCATTCATCACCCTCCCTGATGCGCACCAAGTTGTACGCGCTCCTGAGATCTAATTTCGTGAAGAAACGCGCCCCATGCAACGACTCAGTCATGGTCGCAATCAGCGGGAGTGGATAACTATACTTCACCGTAATCTGATTGAGACCACGGTAATCGATGCACGGACGCAAACCACCATCCTTCTTCTTCACGAAAAAGAAACTCGAGGACGCGGGGGAAGTGGACGGCCGTATGTATCCTTGTCTCAGCGATTCGTCTATGTAAATCTCCATAGCTTTCTTCTCCTCCTGAGACAGAGGATACACATGGCTCCGTGGGAGCGCAGCTCCTGCCTGTAGGTTTATCGCACAATCCCCCTGCCTATGGGGTGGCAACCGCGTCGCCCTCGCCTTACTAAACGCGATAGCCAAATCCCCATACTCAGGTGGAACGTGCAATGCGGGCACCTGGTTTGGACTCTCCACCGAGGTAGCCCCTACGGAAACGCCCAAACATCTACCCACACACTGAGCAGACCACTCCATCAGAGCCCTCTCCTGCCACGAAATCACTGGGTCATGGGTACTCAACCAGGGCATGCCCAGCACCACCGGATACGCAGGAGAGTCAATCAGGAACAGCTGAATCATCTCCTGATGATCCCCCTGCGCACACATCCTAAGTGGCGCCGTGACCTCCCTGATTAAGCCCGTACCCAACGGACGACTATCTAGGGCGTGAACGGGAAAAGGAACATCAACAGGAATGAGGGGAATCCCTAACGCTAAACAAAACTTCTTATCAATAAAATTCCCAGCCGCGCCTGAATCTACCAGCGCCTTATGCTGGGAATGAGGTGCTACCTGTGGAAAACGTACAGGCATACAAAAATGGGCAACAGTGAGCTCTGGGTGAGTGGGGCGCCTACTCACCTGGAGGGAATCCCCAGTGCGGGACCTGTCGTCATCTCCCCCTAGGAGGCCATCCCCAGCACCTAGCCGCGGTGTGTCCTCCCCGACCACAGTTGGTGCAGTGGATGGACCCCCTAGCCTGCCGACTCCTCCTCTCTCTAGCGCCAGCGCCCCGAGCTCCATAGGACAAGGCTCGGAGGCGCTGGAGGGTGGAATGGACGGACCCTCCGCAGGGACGTCCGCGGGTAGCCAGCAGGGTATCCAGCCTGATGGACATATCAACCAGCTGGTCGAAAGTGAGGCTGGTGTCCCTACAAGCCAGCTCCCGACGGACGTCCTCTCGTAGGCTGCATCGGTATAGATCGATGAGGGCCCGATCATTCCACCCTGCATCTGCCGCTAGAGTACGGAATTCGAGCGCGAATTCCTGGGCACTTCTCCTCCCCTGCCGGAGGAAGACCAGACGCTCCCCCGCCGCTTTCCCCTCCGGGGGATGGTCAAACACCGCCCTGAAGCGGCGGGAGAACTCGGTGTACGTAATCGTCGTGGCGTCGATCTTCCTCCACTCCGCGTTGGCCCACTCCAACGCTTTTCCGGCCAGGCAGGAGATCAGGGCGGACACGCTCTCATGCCCTGAAGGTGCCGGGTGCACTGTGGCCAGGTATAGTTCTACCTGGAGCAGGAATCCCTGACACCCAGCCGCGGTCCCGTCGTAGGCCCTCGGGAGAGATAGTCGGACTCCTCGAGGTTCCGGCGCTGGAATGGGCGGGCTGGCCGATGGTGCTGGCAGGGCGGGCGGCGGTGGAGGCGGACCCCAGCCTCGGATTGTGGTCATCACCTCCTGCAGGGCGGCCCCCATCTGCAGGAGCTGCTCTTGCTGGTCCCGAACCTGGGCTTCCAGTCTTGTCTGGGCTGCTTCGGCTCCTGCTGATTCCATTTGTGGTATATGATTCTGTCAGGGCGTGTTGTAGGTGTAGTGTAGGAATCAAACGCAGGAAGCAGACTGAATGTTCCAAAAGCTGTATTACTGGCCTAAACACAGGCAACAGGACAACTAAGCCCGACAGCAAAAAACACGCACGAAGGCGAAAGGTAAATGCGCACTAACAGGTGCGACAAAATGAAACGGTGCACAAACAAGTGCAAATAAGCTCCAGCACAGTGGAGAAATATGCTCAACCGAGCAAGACACAAACACTGACGGAAACAATCATATACAACACTAGACAAACACAACGAGAAACTTATAGGACACTAATTACGTCAAAACAGAAACAGGTGTGGAAACAAACAGACAAAAGCAAACGAACATGAAACATCTATCGGTGGCAGCTAGAATTCCGGAGACGACGAACGCCGAAGCCTGCCCGAACAAGGGAGAGAGGCAGCCTCGGCCGAAACCGTGACATGGTCAGTGAGTTAAACAACACTGTCTCTAGTCATTTTTCCTCTCCCATTTTCCCATTTATTTTTGTTGTTTTCATAATCCATAGGCTAATCGTTTTTTCCATTTTCATAGTCCTAAAACAATATTAAACCAACACTACATTCCCTCTCTGTGTGTGTGTGTGTGTGTGTGTGTGTGTGTGTGTGTGTGTGTGTGTGTGTGTGTGTGTGGTGTGTGTGTGTGCGCGTGTGTGTGTGTGTGTGTGTGTGTGTGTGTGTGTGTGTGTGTGTGTGTGTCCCTGGAAGAGGAAATGTAATCTCATGTTTTGTCCACAGAAACCAACAGGAGAGATCAGAGTCAGAGATTCTCAGTGGTCAGTCTTCCCAGAGTCATCAAACAGACCTGGCCTCCATATTCAGTGTATGTGGTCCTGTTAAATACATTTGTTTTTGTTTACCTCAAGTAAAGTTGATCTGTCAATCATTCATTAATGTGTTAATGAGAAAGCATTTAGTCTCTTGCTTAACTGATTTACTTGATTTATTTCAGTTGCTTGAAGAGAATATTATGACATTTGTGAAGAACGAGCTGAAGATGTTCAAGAGGATTCTTAGTCCAGAACTCCCAGAAGGCTTTGAGAGTCAGAAGCAGGATAAGGAAGTGGTGGATGCTGAAGATGAGAAGCAGGAGAGCAATGCCAGAGAGGGGGCTCTGAAGATCACACTGCACGTCCTGAGGAAAATGAACCAGAAGGAGCTTGCTGACACACTGGAGAAAAGTAAGAGCTGTCTGCCTCATGTTGAAAGCTGTTTTAGAACATTTAAAAGCTATAGCTAAAGTACAGCTAAAGTAGCTGTGTAACTAAATGATATTGTAGCAGCCTTAACACAACACCTAGTGACCTCATTAAGTAGCAGCAGGGATGTGTTGTGTTGATTAATTGAGAGAGAGAGAGAGAGAGAGAGAGAGTGAGAGAGAGAGAGAGAGATAGATAGAGAGAGAGAGAGAGAGAGAGAGAGAGAGAGAGAGAGAGAGAGAGAGAGAGAGAGAGAGAGAGAGAGAGAGAGAGAGAGAGAGAGAGAGAGAGAGAGAGAGAGAGAGAGAGAGAGAGAGACAATAATACTATAATCAGTCACACCAGTCTGTAATGCATTATGAAAACATTTAAACATTTATACAGTCAGTTAAGAGAATAAAGTATTATAATTTAAAATGTTATAACAGTCTTAGAATACTGTAGGCATTAAAACAGATGTAATATTAATATCCTCTGTGTTATTTCTAGATTCAGATGAGCTTGCTGTGATTTGCCAACGTGAACTCAAATCTAATCTAAAGAAGAAGTTTCAATGTGTATTTGAGGGGATCGCTAAACAAGGAAACCCAACACTTCTCAATAAGATCTACACAGAGCTCTACATCACAGAGGGTGGAACAGGAGAGGTCAATAATGAACATGAGCTGAGACAGATTGAGACAACAATCAGGAAACAAGCAAGACCAGAGACTGCAATCAAATGTAACAACATCTTCAAACCTTTAACTGGACAAGACAAACATATCAGAACTGTGCTGACAAAGGGAGTCGCTGGCATTGGAAAAACAGTCTCTGTGCAGAAGTTCATTCTGGACTGGGCTGAAGGAAAAGCAAATCAGGATGTCCAATTTGTATTTTCATTCCCTTTTCGGGAGCTGAATTTGATGAAAAAGGGAAAACACACTTTGATTGAACTTCTCAATCACTTCTCAATGGAAACCAAAGAATCAAGAATCTCCAACTACGACAAGTACAAAGTTCTGTTCATCTTTGATGGTCTGGATGAGTGCCGACTGCCCCTAGACTTCCAGAAGAACAAGATCTGTTGTGACGTCACAGAGTCCACCTCACTGGATGTTCTGCTGACAAATCTCATCAAGGGAAATCTGCTTCCCTCTGCTCTCCTCTGGATAACTACCCGACCTGCAGCAGCCAATCAGATCCCTTCAGGGTGTGTTGACCAGGTGGCAGAGGTACGAGGGTTCAATGACCCACAGAAGGAGGAGTACTTCAGGAAGAGATTCAGTGATGAGGACCTGGCAAGCAGAATCATTTCACACATAAAGACATCAAGGAGCCTCCACATCATGTGCCACATTCCAGTCTTCTGTTGGATCTCTGCAACAGTCCTTGAACACATGCTGAAACATAAGAGAGAAGAGATGCCCAAGACTCTGACTGAGATGTTCATACACCTTGTGGAGTTTCATACCAAACAGAAGAATGAAAAGTATCTTGGGAAAGAAGAGACAGGTCCACACTGGAATAAAGAGAGCATTCTGTCACTGGGAAAACTGGCTTTTCAACAGCTTGTTGAGGGCAATCTGATTTTCTATGAAGAAGACCTGAAAAGGGCTGGCATTGATGTCAATGAAGCCTCAGTGTCCTCAGGATTGTGCACACAGATCTTTAAAGAGGAATGCGTGATGTACCAGGAAAAGGTGTACTGCTTCGTGCATCTGAGCATTCAGGAGTTTATGGCTGCTGTATATGTGTTCCTCTCATTCATCAACAACAATGAGAATCTAATGGCCAAACCTCAATCAACCAGGAACTTTTTTGCACTGTTCAGAGACAAGCCTGAAGTTACTTTCTACAAGAGTGCTGTGGATAAAGCCTTACAAAGTGAGACAGGAAACCTGGACCTTTTCCTCCGCTTCCTTCTGGGCCTCTCACTGGAGTCCAATCAGAAGCACTTACGAGGTCTACTGACAAAGACAAGAAGCAGCTCACAGAGCCATGAAGAAACAGTCAAGTACATCAAGGAGAAGATCAGGGAGAATCCCTCTACAGAGAGGTGCATCAATCTGTTCCACTGTCTGAATGAACTGAATGACCATTCTCTAGTGGAGGAGATCCAAAGCTACCTGAGATCAGGAAGTCTCTCAGAAGAAGAACTGTCACCTGCACAGTGGTCAGCTCTGGTCTTTGTGTTGCTGACTTCAGAAAAGGAGCTGGATGTGTTTGACCTGAAGAAATACTCCAGATCAGAGGAAGGTCTTCTGAGGCTGCTGCCAGTGATCAAAGCCTCCAGAGCTGCTCTGTGAGTACATCAAATGACATATAAGAACTAATCATCAGGAAGAAATATTCAGTTTAGAGAAATATATGTATTATTGAAAAACATATTGAATCAATGCATTGATGTTCACATTAGTATAACAATATGACCATATGATTCTAGGAGACGGAAGATGAATCTATAAGTTGTTTAAGAGAATAAACCAAATGCATCTGCCATTGTCCTACACTACTGGTGTTAAATTAACAGTGTTTTTGCGAAATCATGATTATCTCTTTGCAGGCTGTCAGGCTGTGGAGTCACAGAGGAAGGCTGTGCTTCTCTGGTCTCAGCTCTGAAGTCAAACCCCTCACACCTGAGAGAGCTGGATCTGAGTAACAATGACCCGAAGGATTCAGGAGTGAAGCTGCTCTCTGCTGGACTGGGGAATCCCCACTGTAAACTGGAGACTCTGAGGTCAGTATTCCTGTAGTTGGTCAACAAGTGATAACTGTTCACCAGATCAACATGTGTTTACCAGGCACACATAATCCACACCATATGTGTTTGGACAGCGAAGCTTACAGTTTTAAATTTGGTTTTTAGATACAATGTTTCATATTATGCAACAGTACAGAATGTCACCTTTTATTTAAAGATTTTCATACATATACAGTGAGGGAAAAAAGTATTTGATCCCCTGCTGATTTTGTACATTTGCCCACTGACAAAGAAATGATCAGTCTATAATTTTAATGGTAGGTTTATTTGAACAGTGAGAGACAGAATAACAACAAAAAAATCCAGAAAAACGCATGTCAAAAATGTTATAAATTGATTTGCATTTTAATGAGGGAAATAAGTATCTGACCCCCTCTCAATCAGAAAGATTTCTGGCTTCCAGGTGTCTTTTATACAGGTAATGAGCTGAGATTAGGAGCACACTCTTAAAGGGAGTTCTCCTAATCTCAGTTTGTTACCTGTATAAAAGACACCTGTCCACAGAAGCAATCAATCAATCAGATTCCAAACTCTCCACATGGCCAAGACCAAAGAGCTCTCCAAGGATGTCAGGGACAAGATTGTAGACCTACACAAGGCTGGAATGGGCTACAAGACCATCGCCAAGCAGCTTGGTGAGAAGGTGACAACAGTTGGTGCGATTATTCGCAAATGGAAGAAACACAAAAGAACTGTCAATCTCCCTTGGCCTGGGGCTCCATGCAAGATCTCACCTCGTGGAGTTGCAATGATCATGAGAACGATGAGGAATCAGCCCAGAACTACACGGGAGGATCTTGTCAATGATCTCAAGGCAGCTGGGACCATAGTCACCAAGAAAACAATTGGTAACACACTACGCCATGAAGGACTGAAATCCTGCAGTGCCCGCAAGGTCCCCCTGCTCAAGAAAGCACATACATGCCCGTCTGAAGTATGCCAATGAACATCTGAATGATTCAGAGGAGAACTGGGTGAAAGTGTTGTGGTCAGATGAGACCAAAATCGAGCTCTTTGGCATCAACTCAACTCGCCGTGTTTGGAGGAGGAGGAATACTGCCTATGACCCCAAGAACACCATCCCCACCATCAAACATGGAGGTGGAAACATTATGCTTTGGGGGTGTTTTTCTGCTAAGGGGACAGGACAACTTCACAGCAACAAAGGGACGATGGACGGGGCCATGTACCGTCAAATCTTGAGTGAGAACCTCCTTCCCTCAGCCAGGGCATTGAAAATGGGTCGTGGATGGGTATTCCAGCATGACAATGACCCAAAACTCACGGCCAAGGCAACAAAGGAGTGGCTCAAGAAGAAGCCCATTAAGGTCCTGGAGTGGCCTAGCCAGTCTCCAGACCTTAATCCCATAGAAAATCTGTGGAAGGAGCTGAAGGTTCGAGTTGCCAAACGTCAGCCTCGAAACCTTAATGACTTGGAGAAGATCTGCAAAGAGGAGTGGGACAAAATCCCTCCTGAGATGTGTGCAAACCTGGTGGCCAACTACAAGAAACGTCTGACCTCTGTGATTGCCAACAAGGGTTTTGCCACCAAGTACTAAGTCATGTTTTGCAGAGGGGTCAAATACTTATTTCCCTCATTAAAATGCAAATCAATTTATAACATTTTTGACATGCGTTTTTTTGGATTTTTTTGTTGCTATTCTGTCTCTCACTGTTCAAATAAACCTACCATTAAAATTATAGACTGATCATGTCTTTGTCAGTGGGCAAACGTACAAAATCAGCAGGGGATTAAATACTTTATTCCCTCACTGTATATTTTACCGTTTAGAAATGAAAGTACTTTATTATGTAGTTCTCCCATTTGAAAAAGTCATAATTATTTAGACAAATTAATTTAGTCAAATGTTTAGTATTTGGTCCCATATTCCTTACCCACAGTGATTACATCAAGCTTGTGATTCTACAAACTTGTTGAATGCATTTGCAGTTTGTCTTGGTTGTGTTTTAGATTATGTTTTTCCCAATAGAAACTGAATGGTGAATAATGTCCTGTCATTTTGGAGTCACTTCACTTGTATTGTCAGTAAGAATAGAAGATGTTTCTGAACACTTCTACATTCATGTGGACGCTACCATGATTATGAATAATCATGAATGAATCGTGAATGATGATGAATGAGAAAGTTACAGAGGCACAAGGATCATACCCCCTCTGTTATTGGTAATGGTGAGAGGTTAGCATGTTTTGTTGTAGCCTCTGTAACTTTCTCACTCATTATTATTCATGATTCATTCATTATTTTTCTTAATCATGTCATCATCAGGATTAATTTAGTAATGTTTAGAAACATGTTATCTACTCACTTAGACAGAAAATTACTCCAGTCATCATCCACCATTCAGTTACTATCGGGCAAAACATAACCCAAAACACAACCAAAACAAACTGCAAATGCAAACAACGAGTTTGGGACCAAATACTAAACTTTTGACTACTTTAATACACTATGAGTGAATTCATCAAAATACTTATGACTTCTTCAAAAGTGGGGGACTAGATACATAAAGTGCTTTCATTTCTAAATGGTGAAACAGATATGTATTCAAATACCCTCAAATAAAAGGTGACATTATATACTGTCACCTCATATGAAACATTTGATCTCAAATCCAAAATGCTGGAGTATAGAGCCACATTTAAAATGTTAGCTTCACTGTCAAAATAGATATGGTGTGGACTGTATACTCAATACAATCTACCGTAATTTTCGGACTATAAGCCGCGCCTTTTTTCCAATTTTTCGACCCTTGCGTCTTATATAACGGTGCGGCTAATCTATGGATTTTTACAGCTAACAGCCACTAGAAGACCTCCTACATCTATGGATTTTACAGGTTACAGTCCACCAACTTTAACTCTATGGGCTCTATGACCGGTCCGCGCCCCCCACCTTTAAGCGGCGGGCTCCAGCAGGAAAAGCTGGAGGCTGGAAAAGAGTGAGACAGGTAGCGCGCAAAAGTAAAAGTGGAACCGAGAGTGGTACGAGAGACAGAACGAGAGACAGAACGAGAGCAAGACAGACAGACATTACGAGAGCGAGACAGTTTGTGTAAAGGAAGTTTTCATGCACAAACCCTCATTTTGGAAAACAAACGCAGAAATGCATATGATGCAGCTTAAAGGCAGTCAATCTGGCTGTAAAAGAAGGAAATAGAGCTGCTGCACGTAGCCTTGGCATCAATGAGTCAATGGTGAGACGTTGGAGACGCCAGCGGGAAGAACTGTCTCAATGCAAAAAGTCAAAAAAAGCTTTCAGAGGTAATAAAAGCAGATGGCCCGAACTTGAAGACTTTCTTGAAGATTGGGTGAACACACAGAGAGCAGACGGCCGAGGTGTTTCCACCGTGCAGATCCGACTGAAAGCTGAAACAGTCGCCACCGAAATGAAAATTGAACATTTTAGAGGTGGACCATCCTGGTGTTTCAGATTTATGAGACGAAAGGGACTCTCCATCAGGGCGCGGATGACTGTGTGTCAGCAACTCCCTCCCGACTACCAGGAAAAAATAACAAACTTTGGCGAATTCACACAAAGAATGATAGAGGAATATTCCATCGGACCGGACCAGATCATAAATATGAATGAAGTGCCTTTGACGTTTGACCTGCCTCTCACTAGGACTGTTAACAAGAAAGGTGAATCGTCCATCACGTTGAGAACCACTGGCCACGAGAGAACGAATTTCACTTGTGTTCTTGGCTGCACAACATCTGGATTAAAGCTTCCGCCAATGGTGATTTTTAAGCGGATTACAATGCCAAAAGAAAAGATCCTGAACGGCATCTCCTTTAAAGTCAACAAGAAAGGGTTGATGATGGAAAGTATAATGAATGAGTGGCTGAATGAGTGCTACGTCAAGCGCCCTGGAGGATTCTTTCGCCCAAAAAAAGCTTTGCTCGTTTTGGACAGCATGAGGGCCCATATAACGGATTATGTGAAAGCAGCCATCAAGAGCACAAACTCCATTCCAGCTGTGATTCCTGGGGGCACAACGAAGCATCTGCAGCCACTCGACATCAGTGTCAATCGTGCGTTCAAAGTGGCACTACGCGTTCAGTGGGGGGCGTGGATGACTAGCGCCGATAAATCATTCACCAAAACTGGTCGCATGCGAAAAGCAACTTTCGGTCAAGTTTGCAAGTGGATCCTGATAGCGTGGAGGAGTGTCAAAACATCCACGATCATTAACGGGTTCCGAAAGGCTGGACTGCTGCGTGATGAAGAGGAGGACGCCGCCACAGCTGAGGCCCTTCAGAGGCTGTTCGATTCCGACAGTGACGAAGAGGAGTTCGTTTGTTTTGAGAGCATCAACGAAGGAGAGAGGAGAGTGGCTGACGAAGCCACCCTGAGCCTGTTCATTTCCGACACTGAAGATGAGGACTTTGGTGGTTTTAGTACGCAGGAAGAAGACGGAGATGAGGATTAATGACTTGACTTTTCTGGTTACAGCCGTGTACTGCACCTTAGCCTAAAAGATGAAGACGAGGATTAATGACTTTTCTGGTAGGCTGATTACCGTATATTTTAAGCAGCCGTGTTGCTGCAACTTTAGGCTTACGGGCTTACTGTCGTGTTACAGGCACTTTATTTTGCACTTTAAAAAAAACACATTTAATTTAGCCATTGATATTGCCTCGTCAAGCGCTGTAAGCTTTGTTTTTTGTTATGGTACTACTGTAGGCTATAATGTAGATACATATTCAAAGATGTGCACACTTTTTCAAGGTTTTTCAAAAATAACCAAAGTTAAGTGGTTAAATGATTGTGACGCTATTAACTAATTTTGCTGGAATACGTTATGCAAATATGCAACTTGTTTGTTGAAATGTTAATAAATGGGAGCTTCCTCAAGCAGCCATCTCTTTCCTGACAATCCCCTCTGTGCACGAACCCTTACATATGGTAATTAAACATTAAAACACCTGCGGCTTATAGTCCAGTGCAGCTTATATATGTACACATCATTCAATTTAGCTGCTGCGGCTTATACTCCGGTGCGCTTTATAGTGCGGAAAATACGGTAAATCTGATACCTCACTGTCTGTCTTTTGACTGATACTGCTTTTTAAACTGTTCTGGTCAGTCAACTCAAATATTCGTACTATACATGTTTCTCTCTACAAGCAATATTATGGTCATTTCTAATAATGATACATTAATTTATGAATGGATATGGTGGGTTTCAGGACACTGATATATATTTGAATATGTTGTAAAAATATACTGCCACTATTTTCACCACCAAAGAATAGCAGTGTGCTTTGAATATGATTTTACTCTTTGCAGGCTGTCAGGCTGTCTAGTCACAGAGGAAGGCTGTGCTTCTCTGGTCTCAGCTCTGAAGTCAAACCCCTCACACCTGAGAGAGCTGGACCTGAGTAACAATGACCTGGAGGACTCAGGAGTGAAGCTGCTCTCTGCTGGACTGGGGAATCCCCACTGTAAACTGGAGACTCTGAGGTCAGTATTCCTGTAGTTGGTCAACAAGTGATAACTGTTCACCAGATCCACATGTGTTTACCAGGCACACATAGTCCACACCATATGTGTTTGGACAGTGAAGCTTACAGTTTTACATTTGGTGCTATGCTCCAGCATTTTGGATTTGAGATATAATGTTTCATATTAGGCAACAGTACAGAATGTCACCTTTTATTTAAAGGTATTCATAAAAATTTATTTTTACCGTTTAGAATTGAAAGCACTTTACGTATCTAGTTCGCCCTTTTTAAGTCGTAATTATTTGGACCAATTCCATTAGTCAAAAGTTTAGTGTTTGGTCCAATATTCTTTGCCTGCAGTGATTACATCAAGTTTGTGATTCTACAAACTTGTTGAATACATTTGCAGTTTGTCTTGGTTGTGTTTTGGATTATGTTTTTCCCAATAGAAACTGAATGGTGAATAATGTCCTGTCATTTTGGAGTCACTTCACTTGTATTGTCAGTAAGAATGGAAGATGTTTCTGAACACTTCTACATTCATTTGGATGCTACCATGATTATGAATAATCATGAATGAATCGTGAATGATGATGAATGAGAAAGTTACAGAGGAACAAGGATCATACCCGGGCGGCAGGTAGCTTAGTGGGTAAGAGCATTGTGCCAGTAACCGAAAGGTCGCTGGTTCTAATCCCAGAGCCGACTAGGTGAAAAATCTGTTGATGTGCCCTTGAGGAAGGCACTTAACCCTAATTGCTCCTGTAAGTCGCTCTGGATAAGAGCTTCTGCTAAATGACAAAAATACAAATAAATATCCCCTCTGTTATTGGTAATGGTGAGAGGTTAGCATGTTTTGTTGTAGCCTCTGTAACTCTCTCACTAATTATTATTAATAATTAATTCATTATTTTTCTTAATCATGGCATCATCAGGATTAATTTAGTAATGTTTAGAAACATGTTATCTACTCACTTAGACAGAAAATTACTCCAGTCATCATCCACCATTCAGTTACTATTGGGCAAAACATAACCCAAAACACAACCAAAACAAACTGCATAAGCAACCAACGAGTTTGGACCAAATACTCAACTTTTGACTACTTTAATACACTATGAGTGAATTGGTCAGAATACTTATGACTTCTTCAAATGGGGGACTAGATACATAAAGTGCTTTCATTTCTAAATGTTGAAACAGATATGTATTAAAATACCCTCAAATAAAAGGTGACATTATATACTGTCACCTCATATGAAACATTTGATCTCAAATCCAAAATGAGCATAGAGCCACATTTAAAATGTTAGCTTCACTGTCAAAATTGTCACGATCGTCTAATGAGGGAGTGGACCAAAGCGCAGCGCGTTGAGCGAACATGACTTTATTTAATTAAAGTGCAACACGAAAACCACAAAACAAATGACGATACGAGAAGTCCACAGTGACAATGACTGTACAGGAACAAAAACCCACAAACACAAGGTGAAAACACACAGACTAAATATGGCTCCCAATCAGAGATAACGAGCCGACAGCTGACACTCGTTACCTCCGATTGGGAGTCACATGACTACACAAGAACACAACCCAAATGAACACACCCTATAACCAACAAAACGAATACACCCTGGCTCAAATACAAGTCCCGGAGCCAGAGTGTGACAGTACCCCCCCCTAAAGGCGCGGACTGCGACCGCGCCTAAATACAAGCAACACAGGGGAGGGCTGGGTGGGCATTCCTCCTCGGCGGCGGCTCCGGCTCCGGGCTTGCCCACCACCCTCCAACAAACCCCCCATAGCGCCCCTGGTCCGGTCTGGCCCCGCTGGCTGGAGCTGGACCGGACGTAGCAGGAGCGGGCTGGACCAGGCCGACGACTCGTACCCTTGGCTTGGTGCGAGTAACAGGAACGGGCTGGACCAGGCTGTCAACTCGCACCCTTGGCTTGGTGCGAGTAGCAGGAACGAGCTGGACCAGGCTGTCAACTCGCACCCTTGGCTTGGTGCGAGTAGCAGGAACGAGCTGGACCAGGCTGTCAACTCGCACCCTTGGCTTGGTGCGAGTAGCAGGAACGGGCTGGACCAGGCCGACGCACACCGTAGGTTTGGTGCGTGGAGCAGGAACCGGCCGGGCTGGGCTGGCGACGCACACCGTGGGCCTGGTGCGTGGAGCAGGAACCGGCCGGGCTGGGCTGGCGACGCACCCCGTAGGCTTCGTGCGTGGAGCAGGAACAGGCCGACCTGGGCTGGTGACGCACGCCACAGGCGTAGTGCGTGGAGCAGGAACAGGCCGGGTTGGGCTGGCGACGCACACCATGGACCTGGTGCGTGGAGCAGGAACCGGCCGGGCTGGGCTGGCGACGCACACCATGGGCCTGGTGCGTGGAGCAGGAACCGGCCGGGCTGGGCTGGCGACGCACACCGTGGGCCTGGTGCGTGGAGCAGGAACCGGCCGGGCTGGGCTGGCGACGCACCCCGTAGGCTTCGTGCGTGGAGCAGGAACAGGCCGGGCTGGGCTGGTGACGCACACCATAGGCGTAGTGCGTGGAGCAGGAACAGGCCGGGCTGGGCTGGCGACGCACCCCGTAGGCTTCGTGCGTGGAGCAGGAACAGGCCGGGCCGGGCTGGTGACGCACACCACAGGCGTAGTGCGTGGAGCAGGAACAGGCCGGGCTGGGCTGGCGACGCGCACCGTACTCTTGGTGCGAGGAACAGGAACAGGCCGAGCCGGGCTGGCGACGCGCACCGTACATTTGGTGCGAGGGGCCGGAACAGTCCACACCGTACTGGGGACACACACCACTGGCTCTACCTCGGGATCTGGAACGGGCCGGACCGGACTGGTTACACACCCCAGTACCTCTCGCCGTGCCTCAACACCAACCTTCCCTGCCTTGACCAGTGGCCCCCGTAACCTGGTGGCCTTCTGAACCCGCCCCTTCTCTGCCTCCGTCAGCCCCGTCGTCCCTGCCGTGTGCCCCCCCCTAAAATTTTTTTGGGGTTGCCTCTCGCCTGTCCACTGTTGATCCTGCTGACGCCGCTGCTCCCACTTCCAGGCTGCCGATTCCTGGACACGCTGCTTGGTCCTGATTTGGTGGGTTTTTCTGTCACGATCGTCTAATGAGGGAGTGGACCAAAGCGCAGCGCGTTGAGCGAACATGACTTTATTTAATTAAAGTGCAACACGAAAACCACAAAACAAATGACGATACGAGAAGTCCACAGTGACAATGACTGTACAGGAACAAAAACCCACAAACACAAGGTGAAAACACACAGACTAAATATGGCTCTCAATCAGAGATAACGAGCCGACAGCTGACACTCGTTACCTCCGATTGGGAGTCACATGACTACACAAGAACACAACCCAAATGAACACACCCTATAACCAACAAAACGAATACACCCTGGCTCAAATACAAGTCCCGGAGCCAGAGTGTGACAAAAATAGATATGGTGTGGACTGTATACTCAATACAATCTAAATCTGATACCTCACTGTCTGTCTTTTGACTGATACTGCTTTTTAAACTGCTCTGGTCAGTCTACTCAAATAATTGTACAATACATGTTTCTCTCTACAAGCAATATTATGATAATATCTAATAATGATACATCAGTGTCCTGAAGCCTACCATATCTATTCATAAATTAATGTATCTTAATATGTAGAAAAAATATACTGCCACTGTTTTCACCACCAAAGAATAGCAGTGTGGTTTTAATATGATTTGACTCTTTGCAGGCTGTCAGGCTGTCTAGTCACAGAGGAAGGCTGTGATTCTCTGGTCTCAGCTCTGAAGTCAAACCCCTCACACCTGAGAGAGCTGGATCTGAGCTACAATCACCCAGGAGACTCAGGAGTCAGACTGCTCTCTGCTGGACTGGAGGATCCACACTGCAGACTGGAGAAACTCAAGTATGTATAGGGTTTATGTCAATGTTCATATCAGACATGTTGGAGTTATCAGGCTAGTTAAGACAAACATTCTGACCACCACTTGGACTAAGTTATATAAAGACTGTGTGTGTGTGTGTGTGTGTATGTGTGTGTGTGTGTGTGTGTGTGTGTGTGTGTGTGTGTGGGTCCAGTGTGTGTGTGTGTGTCCAGTGTGTGTGTGTGTGGGTCCTGTGTGTGTGTGTGGGTTCAGTGTGTGTGTGTGTGTGGGTCCAGTGTGTGTGTGTGTGTGGGTCCAGTGTGTGTGTGTGTCCAGTGTGTGTGTGTGTCCGGTGTGTATGTGTGTGTGTGTGTGTGTGTGTCTGTGTGTGTCCAGTGTGTGTGTGTGTCTTTGTCCAGTGTGTGTGTCCAGTGTGTGTGTGTGTCCAGTGTGTGTTTGTGTCCAGTGTGTGTGTGTGTCCAGTGTGTGTGTGTGTGTCCAGTGTGTGTGTGTGTCCAGTGTGTGTGTGTGTGTATGTGTGTCCAGTGTGTGTGTGTCCAGTGTGTGTGTGTGTGTGTGTCTGTGTGTGTCCAGTGTGTGTGTGTGTCTTTGTCCAGTGTGTGTGTCCAGTGTGTGTGTGTGTCCAGTGTGTGTTTGTGTCCAGTGTGTGTGTGTGTCCAGTGTGTGTGTGTGTGTGTCAGTGTGTGTGTGTGTCCAGTGTGTGTGTGTGTGTGTGTGTGTGTGTTTGTGTGTCCAGTGTGTGTGTGTGTCCAGTGAGTGTGTGTGCGTCCAGTGTGTGTGTCCAGTGTGTTTGTGTGTGTCCAGTGTGTTTGTGTGTCTAGTGTGTTTTTGTGTCTGTGGTCCAGAATGTGTGTGTGTGTGTGTGTGTGTGTGTGTGTGTCCAGTGTATGTTTGTGTGTGTGCACAAACTGGACACTCACACACACTCACACTGGACACACACACACACTGGACAAACACACACACACACTGGACACACACACACACACACTGGACACACACACACACAGGACACACACTGGACACACACACACACAGGACACACACACACACACACTGGACACACACACACACACATACACACTGGGCACACAAAGAGGACACACACACACACACACACTGGACACACACAAACAGGACACACACACATACACACTGGACACACACACATACCACACACACACACACACACACACATTGGACACACACACACACACACTGGACACACACACACTGGATACACACACACACACACTGGACACACACTGGACACACACACACACACAGACAAACATTCTTACCACCACTTGTACAAAGTTATACACACTGGAAACATACGCACAAAGGACACACACATACACACACAAAGGAAACACACACACACACTCACACTGGACACACTCAAACTGGACACACACACACACACACACACTTGGACAAAGGTATATGCTGACTGTGTGTGAGTGTGAGTGTGTGTGTGTGTGTGTGAGTTCAGGTGTATCCCTCAATGACTGTCTGTTCTTCTGCTTACCGCTACAGTGTGGAACATGGTGGAGAGAACACAATGAAACCTGGACTTAGAAAATGTGAGTGTTGACTGCTGTGAAGAATATGACTAAGAATAAGTCTTAATTCAAGTGAAGTCAAAGTCAAAGACCACCATCATTACTTACTTGGTCATATTAAATATCAGCTGT
Source organism: Coregonus clupeaformis (assembly GCF_020615455.1). Classification (NCBI taxonomy): domain Eukaryota; kingdom Metazoa; phylum Chordata; class Actinopteri; order Salmoniformes; family Salmonidae; genus Coregonus; species Coregonus clupeaformis. The sequence goes on along the minus strand of NW_025534184.1, from coordinate 207,345 downwards.
AGTTCTACAGAAGCACAAATCAGGGACACCAAAGTTTACAAAGAGTTGATTTGACAATGTGTGTGTCTGGGTGTGTGTGTGACGTGTTTGTGTTACTTTAGAAATGTGTGTGTGTGTTCATGCATGCATACAGGTGTGTGTCTGTGTATGTGTGTGGCGTGTTCGTGTTACGTTAGAAATGTGTGTGTGTGTGTGTATCCAGTGTGTGTGTATGTGTGTGTTCAGGATGTGTGTGTGTGTGTGTGTGTGTGTTCAGTGTGTGTGTTTTTGTGTGTGTTTTTGTGTGTAATTAATGGGAATAAGTGTGTTTTATATTACCATACAGTATAACATATGATCATTGAACAAATCTCAAGTTACCTTAACTTCTCCTTTTGATACTTAGAAACATCTACATTAAATGAATTAGTGAAAAGTGAGTTAACATTATAATGTGAATGATGATGATTTCTAATATTGTGTCTGGTTTCATCCATCAGATGTCTGTGATCTCACACTGGACCTAAACACAGTAGACAGATTCCTCTCTCTGTCTGAGGAGAACAGAAAGGTGACATGGAGGAGAGAGAAGCAGCCGTATCCTGATCACCCAGAGAGATTTGAGGGCTGTAGACAGGTTCTGTGTAGAGAGGGTCTGACTGGGCGCTGTTACTGGGAGGTAGAGTGGAGTGGGAGTGAGGCTGTTATAGGAGTGACATATAAAGGAATCAGCAGGAGAGGAGGGGGTGATGACAGTAGGATTGGATACAATGACAAGTCCTGGAGTCTGTTCTGCTCTGACAACAGTTACTCTGCCAGGCACAATCATAAGTCCACTACCATAGACGTCCCCTCCTCCAGCTCCCACAGAGTAGGAGTGTATCTGGACTGGCCAGCCGGCACTCTGTCCTTCTACAGAGTCTCCTCTGACACACTGACCCACCTGAACACATTCCACTCCACATTCACTGAGCCCCTCTATCCAGGGTTTTGGGCTTATGGTGTTGACTCCTCAGTGTCCCTGTAAATAATAACCATGGTAGCACTGACACACACACACACACTGGACACACACACACACACACACACACACACACACACACACACACACACACACACTGGACACACACACACTGGACACACACACACACACTGGGGACACACACTGGACACATACACACACAGGACACACACACACACACACACACACACACTGGACAAACACACACTGGACACACACACACTGTGGACACACACACACACACTGGACACACACACACACACACACACACACACACACACTGGACACACACACACACACACACACACACACACACACACATACTGAACACACACACACACCGGACACACACACACACTGGACACACACACACTGGGCACACACACGCTGAACACACACACACACACGAACACACACACACACACACACACACACTAGACAAACACACACACACACACTGGACACACACACACACACTGGACACATTTCCTTGTGTTGGATTTTGATGAAAGGAAATCCCATATAGCCTACTGGACAGGACTTTGCTATGGCATCTTCTGTTTGGGTGTCTCAGGTCAGGTCTGAGCAATGATCAGAATGTGTCTCTGTGTCTATTTCCAGCCCTGCCATTTCTACCTGTCCTGATCTAGTGTTTCACCCCTGACCTCCTTACACCGTCTCACTGTCCATGTCTGCTTTTAGCTCCCACCTCTACTTCACTGTGTTATAATAGACCTTATGCTTGTTATGTCACCTCTGGAACCAGTTATCAAACATACTGACCTTTCTGACCCTATCCCATGGCCCTACTTTCCACAACTGAACATTTAAATTCCTCTATGAGTTTTGTTTCGTGTCCATTTACTTATGTATGTATTTGTTGTATATTGGGGTTGTGCTGCAGAGCATCATGGGGGTTTGTATGTGTTGAGATGATCACGTTCCAGATAAATGGTTGAACTGATTCCTGTCTCCTGTCTCATCATTATTGAATTGTTGTACAGACGTGGTTATGAAACCCACGAGACATAACAAAAGATTGGTGATGAGTAAGTCTGAATCTACAGGAACTATTCTGTCTGGAAGAAGTGGGTTTTTACAACTGTTTAAAACTGTTATTTTCTGTGGTCCAGAATAGGCTATTGTTAGCACAGTGTATTGCTAGCAGAGGCAAGTGCATAGTTCAGCTAACTAAGAAAGAGTTAACATCGTTATGGACGGCAGAAAAGGACTCGAGACGGACGTCGGAGCGGGAAAACAACTTGATTAAAAAAGGAGGAATATACATTGATTAAAGGAAAGGACATTTATGCAACTGTGAAGACAAACCTTTTAATTAAATCTGCTAAATGAGCGAACTTAGGAGGAAACATCAGTGAGTGAAGTGAATGAAGATCACGTGACTGAGGAAAATATTGCTGTGGTTGAGGACAATACTGAAGTGAGTGACAATCAGGAGTCTATTGAGAAATTAACAATTATTGGAATTGTTGGAAACTTTGGACAGTTTGATGAAAGTATTGAGCAGTGGAGCTCATATACAGAACGGTTTGAATATTTTGTTCTTGTAAATTACATTGATGAGGACAACATTGTGCCTCCATGTTTCAGTGTAATGGGGCCAAAGACATTTAATTTACTAGGCAGCCTGCTACAGCCAGACTGTAACGTGAATGCTGGGAGTCAGGAAGCAAGTACAGGAAATGAATTTAATAATACATAGAACAAAACAAGAAACAGAAGTAGCGTACAGACATGAAGCACTGAAACAGAATCAATAACTCCTGGGGAAGGAACCAAAGGGAGTGACTGATATAGGGGAGGTAATCAGGAATGTGATGGAGTCCAGGTGAGTCTGATTGGGCGCAGGGGGTGTAACGATGGTGACAGGTGTGCATAATAATGAGCAGACTGGTGACCTGGAACGCCGGAGAGGGAGTATACGGGACACAGACAGAACAGGTAATAAGACGTGTGGGTATATTGGGGAGATACTTAAGTAGAATTTACCTGGTCCTGACTTCAATTAAACTCTGTCTGGGAAACCGCTCCTCAGTCTCTCATCTACTCTGAGCTCAGATGGGGAAACATGAGAAGAGTTTCATTCCAAAACGCTATATATCACTTTTCAGAAGTTTTAGTAAATTAGCCTTTATTGTTTAAAGAAATTATGAAAGAGATTGGTGCGTTTTTTCACTATCTAATCATGGCATGGGATTGTTCAATGACAGACATGTATTTGTTTAAAATCTATCACTTGATGGTTTCATTTCAGATAGACAAATAATCATGTATTTTTTTGTGCAAAATTGTCACGGTTTCGGCCGAGGCAGCTCCTCCTCCTTGTTCGGGCGGGTTTCGCCGGTCGTCGTCTCCGGAGTACTAGCTGCCACCGCTCCTTGTTTCCTGTTTGATTAGTTTTGTCTGTTAGCCACACCTGTCTTGTGTTATGTCTAATTAAGCACCCTATTTAGTTTCCCTGTTGTTAGTGTAGTGTTGTGTGTAATTGTTTTGTGTCAGGTGTTTGTGCGTTACCCGTGTTTCGGTACGCCATAGCTATTTAGCTTCCTCCTCGGTTGAGGAGAGTTTTGCGCCCTGTGTTGTGCGCTCGTGTTTTGACGCCTGTGTGCGTCTTTTTGGCCTCTGGCTGTTTTGGATGTTATTTTGCACTCTCCAGTAAAGTCTTGTTGGACTGTCAATCTGCCTCTGCACCTGATTCCACACCACACCATTTCTAACATCGTGACAGAATTACACACCTCCAAATGGAATCAGCAGGAGCACACGTCGACAGCGTGGAGGAACGTCTCCTGGGACAAGAGCATCGCATAAATCGGATCGGGCACGCTTTGGATGGCGTCATGGATACACTTCGGCGATGGGAGATCAGCGGTGTTCCCACAGCCCCACCTGTCGCTCCTTCACCACCAGACAACCAGCCCACCCCTCTACCGGAACCCAGTGGAATTCGGCTCTCGCTCCCGAGGGCGTACGACGGCTCCGCTGCCGGGTGTCAGGGGTTCCTTTTGCAAGTGGAGCTCTACCTGGCCACCGTACACCCGGCGCCCTCGGGATACGAGAGCGTTTCCGCGTTTCCGCTCCTGTCTCACCGGCAAGGCGTTGGAGTGGGCCAACGCCGAATGGAGGGGAATAGACTCCGCCACAGTCACCTATGCGGAGTTCTATGCGGCGGGGGAACGTCTATTCCACCTCCGACAGGGGATGAGGAGCGTTCAAGAATTTGCGCTGGAGTTCCGGACACTAGCGGCTGATGCGGGGTGGAATGAGAAGGCCCTCATAGACCACTTTAGGTGTAGCCTTAGGGAGGACGTCCGCAGGGAGTTAGCCTGCGAGCTCACAGAACAGAGCTCCGGGCAGCGGAGCGGAAATGGAAGAAAACTAAACTCCCTACCGACCTGGCATCTTTTCACTCCCTCCTCTCTACATTTTCTTCATCTGTTTCTGCTGCTAAGGCCACCTTCTACCACTCTAAATTCCAAGCATCTGCCTCTAACCCTAGGAAGCTCTTTGCCACATTTTCCTCCCTCCTGAATCCCCCCCCACCCCCTCCCCCCTCCTCTCTCTCTGTGGATGACTTCGTCAACCACTTTGAAAAGAAGGTTGACGACATCCGATCCTCGTTTGTTAAGTCTAATGACACTGCTGGTCCTGCTCACACTGCCCTACCCTATGCTTTGACTTCTTTCTCCCCTCTCTCTCCAGATAAAATCCTGCAACTTGTGACTGCGGGCCGCCCAACAACCTGCCCGCTTGACCCCATCCCCTCCTCCCTTCTCCAGACCATCTCCGGTGACCTTCTCCCCTACCTCACCTCGCTGATCAACTCATCCTTGACCGCCGGCCATGTCCCTTCCGTCTTCAAGAGAGCGAGAGTTGCTCCCCTTCTCAAAAAACCAACACTCGACCCCACTGATGTCAACAACTACAGACCAGTATCCCTTCTCTCTTTTCTTTCCAAAACTATTGAGCGTGCCGTCTTTAGCCAACTCTCTTGCTATCTCTCTCAGAATGACCTTCTTGATCCAAACCAATCAGGTTTCAGGACTGGTCATTCAACTGAGACTGCTCTCCTCTGTGTCACGGAGACTCTCCGCACTGCTAAAGCTAACTCTCTCTCCTCTGCTCTTGTCCTTCTAGACCTGTCTGCTGCCTTTGATACTGTGAACCATCAGATCCTCCTCTCCACCCTCTCCGAGCTGGGATTCTCCGGCGCGGCTCACTCCTGGATTGCGTCCTACCTGACCGGTCGCTCCTACCAAGTGGCGTGGCGAGAAGCTGTCTCCGCACCACGTGCTCTCACCACTGGTGTCCCCCAAGGCTCAGTTCTAGGCCCTCTCCTTTTCTCCCTATACACCAAGTCACTTGGCTCTGTCATATCCTCACATGGTCTCTCCTATCATTGCTACGCTGACGATACACAACTAATCTTCTCCTTTCCCCCTTCTGATAACCAGGTGGCGAATCGCATCTCTGCATGTCTGGCAGACATATCAGTATGGATGACGGATCACCACCTCAAGCTGAACCCTGGCAAGACGGAGCTGCTCTTCCTCCCGGGGAAGGACTGCCCGTTCCATGATCTCGCCATCACGGTTGACAACTCCGCTGTGTCCTCCTCCCAGAGTGCGAAGAGCCTAGGCGTGACCCTGGACAACACCCTGTCGTTCTCCGCCAACATCAAGGCGGTGACCCGCTCCTGCAGGTTCATGCTCTACAACATTCGGAGAGTACGACCCTGCCTTACACAGGAAGCGGCACAGGTCCTAATCCAGGCACTTGTCATCTCCCGTCTGGACTACTGCAACTCGCTGTTGGCTGGCCTCCCTGCCTGCGCCATTAAACCCCTACAACTCATCCAGAATGCCGCAGCCCGTCTGGTGTTCAACCTTCCCAAGTTCTCTCACGTCACCCCCCTCCTCCGCACACTCCACTGGCTTCCAGTTGAAGCTCGCATCCGCTACAAGACCATGGTGCTTGCCTATGGAGCAGTGAGGGGAACGGCACCTCTGTACCTTCAGGCTCTGATCAGTCCCTACACCCAAACGAGGGCATTGCGCTCATCCACCTCTGGCCTGCTGGCTCCCCTTCCTCTGCGGAAGCATAGTTTCCGCTCAGCCCAGTCAAAACTGTTCGCTGCTCTGGCACCCCAATGGTGGAACAAGCTCCCTCACGACGCCAGGACAGCGGAGTCACTCACCACCTTCCGGAGACATTTGAAACCCCACCTCTTTAAGGAATACCTGGGATAGGATAAAGGAATCCTTCTACCCCCCAATTGTAAAGTGGTTATCCCACTGGCTATAGGGTGAACGCACCAATTTGTGAGTCGCTCTGGCTAAGAGCGTCTGCTAAATGACGTTAATGTGCCCTTGAGCAAGGCACTTAACCCTAATTGTTCCTGTAAGTCGCTCTGGATAAGAGCGTCTGCTAAATGACTAAAATGTAAATGTAAATGTAAATGTTGATATAGGAGTGGCATATAAAGGAATCAGGAGGAGAGGAGAAAGGGGTGTTGACTGTATTATTGGAGACAATGACAAGTCCTGGAGTTTGTTCTGCTCTGGCAACAGTTACTCTGCCAGTCACAATAATAACCCCACTACCATAGAGGTCCCCTCCACCAGCCCCCCACAGAGTAGGAGTGTATCTGGACTGGCCAGCCGGCACTCTGTCCTTCTACAGAGTCTCCTCTGACACACTGACCCACCTGTACACATTCCACTCCACATTCACTGAGCCCCTCTATCCAGGGTTTAATGTTTGGTTTGACGCCTCAGTGTCCCTGTAAATAATAACCATGGTAACACTGACACACACACACACACTGGACACACAAACACTGAACACACACACACACACACTGGACACACACACAGGACACACACACACACACAAACACTGGACACACACACACACTGGACACACACACACTGGACACACACACACTGGACACACACACACTGGACACACTCACACTGGACACACACACTGGACACACACAAACACACATACACACACACACACACACACACACACAAACACACACACACTAGACACACACACACACACACTGTACAAACACACACACTGAACACACACACACTGGACACACACACTGTACACACACAAACACATACACACACACACACACACACACACACACACTGGACACACACACAACACACACACTGGACAAACACAGACCTACTGGACCCACACACACACTGGACACACACACTGGACACACACAAACACACATACACACACACACACACACACACACACTGGACACACACACAAACACACAAACTGGACAAACACACACACACTGGACACACACACACTGGACAGACTCACACTGGACACACACACACTGGACAAACACAAACACACACACACACATACACTGGACACACACACACACACAAACACGCTGGACACACACACACACACAAACACACTGGACACACACACACACACACACACACACACTAGACACACACACACACACACACTGGACACACACACACTGGACACACACACACTGGACACACTCACACTGGACACACACACTGGACACACACAAACACACATACACACACACACACACACTAGACACACACACACACACACACTGTACAAACACACACACTGAACACACACACACTGGACACACACACTGTACACACACAAACACACACACACACACACACACACACACACAACACACACACTGGACAAACACAGACATACTGGACCCACACACACACTGGACACACACACTGGACACACACAAACACACATACACACACACACACACACACACTGGACACACACACAAACACACTAACTGGACAAACACACACACACACTGGACACACACACACTGGACAGACTCACACTGGACACACACACTGGACAAACACAAACACACACACACACATACACTGGACACACACACACACAAAACACGCTGGACACACACACACACACAAACACACTGGACACACACACACACACACACACACACACACACACACACTAAACACCCACACACACACACACTGGACACACACACAAACACACTGAACACACACACACACACACACACACACACTAGACACACACACTGCAAACACACAATGGACACACACACACACACACACACACACACACACTGAACACACACACACACACACACACACTGAACACACATACACACACTAGACACACACACACACTGAACACACACACACACACACACTGGACACACACACACACACACACACTGGACACACACACTAGACACACACACACACTGAACTCACACACTGAACACACACACACACACACACACACTGAACACACACCCACAACCACTGCACACACAAACACTGAAAACACACACACACACTGGACACACACAGGACACACACACACACAAACACTGGACACACACACACACTGGACAAACACACACTGGACACACACACACTGGACACACTCACACTGGACACACACACTGGACACACACAAACACACATACACACACACACACACACACTAGACACACACACACAGACACACACTGTACACACACACACACTGAACACACACACACTGGACACACACACTGGACACACACAAACACACATACACACACACACACACACTGGACACACACACAAACACACACACTGGACAAACACACACACACACACTGGACCCACACACACACTGGACACACACTGGACACACACTGGACACACACAAACACACATACACACACACACACACCCTGGACACACACACAAACACACACACTGGACAAACACACACACACTGGACACACACACACTGGACAGACTCACACTGGACACACACACACTGGACAAACACACACACACACACACACAAACACACTAGACACACACACACACAAACACACTGGGGACACACACACACACACACACACACACACACACTAAACACCCACACACACACTGAACACACATACACACACTAGACACACACACACACTGAACACACACACACACACTGGACACACACAAACACACACACTGGACACACACACACACACACACACTGGACACACACACTGAACACACAGACACACACTAGACACACACACACACTGAACTCACACACACTGAACACACACAAACTGGACACACACACACTTTACACACACACACTGGACACACAGTGGACACACACACACTGGACAAACACACACACACACACACACACACAAACACACTAGACACAAACACACACACAAACACACTGGGGACACACACACACACACACACACACACACACACACACACACACACACACTGGACACACACACAAACACAATGAACACACACACACACACACACACACACACTAGACACACACACTGCACACACACTGGACACACACACACACACACACACACACTGGACACACACACACTGAACACACACACACACACACACTAGACACACACACACTGAACACACACACACACACTGGACACACACACACACACACACTGGACACACACACTGAACACACAGACACACACTAGACACACACACTGTTAGGCCTACTGCTGCTAGGTAGCTCTCTCTCTGCTCTCTCCCTCCCCTCTGTCTGTCCTTGATTGCAGGAGTGAAGTCTGGTGTGCGGGAGTCAGGGTTCCAGCTGCAGCTCATTCACCATAATCACCTCAGCCTTTAAGACCCGGTCAAACTTTCCACTCATCGTCAGATCATAGTCAAGACAACCATGTTAGTCTCGCTGCCGACTCAACCTGTCTGTTTTCGCTCTTGTGTTTTTTTGGACTGTTTATTTACTTTTTTCTCCTGTGCCACAGATATTTGGAACCTGACTCCTGCCTCCGCTTCACTCCTGCCACCACCATCCTGCTCTCCACTATCGGGCCTCTCCTTTGGACTCACCACGGACACTAGGACATTACGGTACCACACCTGCCCTGACCTGGATCTGTACCCTCCCTGTAACCTGGACTTGCTCTTCCCCATTTATTGGAAACCTGGACTATTGAACATTATAATAAACCTGTTAAAACTTCTCTGGCTTGGTGTACTTGTCTGCATTTGGGTTCTATCCAGTTAAATCATAACAGTATGATCTGACCAACATGAACCCAGCAGACAGTAGCTCGGATACCACCCCAGAGTGCACTCAAATTTGGACTGCCATAGCCAATCAGGGCATTCTACTTGGCCAACATGATACCCTGTTTAAGACGATTGCTGAGGACAGTCAGGTGCTGCTTAATCAGGTTCAATTACTCACCAATCAAGTGTCTGCTCTTACTACCCCTTCAGCCCAGATCAGAGAGCCTTTTGTTCCTGCTCCAGAGCGCTATGACGGGAACATGGGAACCTGTGGCGATTTTTTGACTCAATGCTCGTTAGTGTTTGAACAACAGCCCCTCACCTACGCCTCAGAAAGAGCCCGTATTGCCTACCTTATCAACTCTACTAGCGGTTCCGCTCGTGCCTGGGGATCCGCGGTCTGGGAGAGTCAGTCGGACATTTGCAACGCTTACGTGGCCTTCACCACGGAGATGAGGAAGGTTTTTGACCACCCCGTACGAGGCAAGGAGGCTGCGAAACGGTTGTTTTCTCTTCGGCAGGGGGCTCGTAGTGTGGCGGAGATGGCAGTGGAGTTTCGGACTTTAGCAGCAGTGAGTGGTTGGAATGACGAGGCATTACAAGGAGTGTTCATCAATGCTTTGTCTGAGACTTTAAAAGATGAATTGGTGTCATATGATGAATCGCCTACGCTGGATAATCTTATTTCACTCACTATCAGGTTGGATAACCGGATTCGGGGAGCGCCGCCGGGAGAGGAGTGTTAGTTCCAAGCAACCTGTCTGTCATCAACAAACTCCTTCCTGCATCGTCCCTACGGAGAGAGCCGTGTCTTCCCGAGTCGATACGAGGAGCACTGAACCCGAAGCCATGGAGGTGGGTCGGGTGCACGGTTGTCCTCAGAGGAGCGTGCACGTCGTATTCAGGCTCGGGTCTGCCTGTATTGTGGAGAAGCTGGTCATTTCGTTCCTTCCTGCCCAGTTCGTCCGGGAAAAGGGCCGGCTCATCATTTATGGGAGAAGTTTTGGTGAGCCGAGCAGCGGATTCTTCCTCTTCTCCCCGCATTCTGCTCCAGGCATCCCTCCAGTGGCAGTCCCAGAATTTCTCTGTTAGTGCGCTGATTGACTCTGGTGCCGACGAAAGCTTTTTAGATAGAGAGTGGGCTCAACAAATGGATTTGGAGACTGTTCCTATGGACTGTCCGCTGCAGGCTAAGGGTCTAAATGGACAATTGTTGACCCGCATTACCCATCAGACTGTTCCTGTTTGTCTTAGAGTGTCGGGAAATCATCAGGAGAACATTCAATTCCATATTATCGACTGCCCACAGACTCCCCTGGTCCTTGGTATCCCCTGGCTCATAAAACACAATCCACACATTGATTGGGTGACAGGTAGCATTGTTTCATGGAGCACATTTTGTCATGTGAATTGTTTGTGTTCTGCTCAGACTCCTGCCAGTACTGTGCCTCAACCTCCACTGGAGTCCATGGATCTTTCTGCTGTTCCTGACGTGTATCATGACCTGGCATCCGTTTTCTGCAAACACAGAGCTACTTCTCTTCCTCCTCACCGGCCTTACGACTGCGCCATTGACCTCCAGCCAGGAGCCCCGCTCCCCCAGCAGTCGCCTGTACAATCTCTCCCGGCCGGAGACGGAGGCTATGGAGAACTACATTCGGGACTCCTTGGCGGCAGGTATTATGCGTCCTTCCTCGTCACCTGTAGGAGCGGGATTCTTTTTGTTGCTAAGAAGGATAAGACCCTCAGACCCTGTATTGATTACCGTGGACTTAACAACATCACCATTAAGAACAAGTATTCTCTGCCTTTGATTAATTCTGCTTTTCCCCTCCTTCATGGTGCTACCATCTTTACGAAACTGGATCTACGAAATGCGTATCACCTGGTGCGCATTCGTAAGGGTGATGAATGGAAGACTGCCTTCAACACACCCTTGGGACATTTTGAGTATCGGGTTATGCCTTTTGGGTTGTCTAATGCCCCTGCTGTTTTTCAGGCACTAGTCAATGATGTCCTTCGGGACATGTTGAATCGGTTTGTTTTTGTCTATCTGGATGATATCTTGATTTTCTCAGAGTCCTCCCAGGAACATGAACTGCATGTGCGCCAGGTGTTGCAAAGGTTGTTGGAGAACAAACTGTTTGTGAAGATGGAGAAATGTGAATTTCATGTGTCTGAGACCTCTTTTTGGGTTACATCATAGCTCAGGGGAGCTGCAGATGGACCCAGCTAAGATCTCTGCTGTCACGGACTGGCCAGCTCCCTCTACCCGCAAACAACTTCAACGATTCCTGGGGTTTGCGAACTTCTATAGGAGGTTCATCAAGGACTACAGCCGCATTGCGGCGCCACTCACCGCTCTCACCTCCATCTCACGACCGTTCGCTTGGAATGAAGGGGCCGAATCAGCGTTCGAAGAACTGAAACATCGCTTCGCCTCGGCTCCCATTCTGATGCAGCCGGACCCCGACCGCCAGTTTGTCGTGGAGGTGGATGCATCCGACACTGGGGTAGGTGCAGTGTTGTCACAACGTTCTCCTGAAGATAACAAACTGCATCCCTGTGCTTTTCTCTCAAGGAAACTTTCTCAGGCAGAGAGGAATTATGATGTTGGAAATCGTGAACTGCTCGCCGTTAAGCTGGCTCTCGAGGAGTGGCGACATTGGTTGGAGGGGGCGGAACAACCCTTCATCGTTTGGACGGATCATAAGAATCTGGCTTACCTCCAGTCAGCGAAGCAGCTCAACCCCCGTCAAGCCAGGTGGGCACTATTTTTTGGGAGATTCAATTTTTCTCTGTCTTACCGTCCTGGGTCACGCAACGTCAAGCCTGACGCCCTGTCTCGTGTTCATTCGGCTGTTGATACTGGTAGTAACCCTGAACCCATTTTGCCTCCTACCTGCAGTATTGCAGTCATCACATGTGACATCGAGGGGATTGTTAGACAGGCTCAACATCATCAAGCTGACCCTGGGAGGGGTCCTCCTAACCGGATGTTTGTCCCTGAGTCTGCTCGCTCCCAGGTACTTCAGTGGGCTCACTCGTCTCCCCTTACCTGTCACCCTGGAGTTTCGCGGACCCTTGACTTTGTGCGACGGAAGTTCTGGTGGGCCACGATGGAGGCGGACACTCGAGCCTTCATTGCTGCTTGTACGGTATGTGCACGAAGTAAAAACTCCACCCAGGCCAGCGCTGGTCATCTACGACCTCTACCTATACCCAGCCGGCCCTGGTCGCATATCGCTATGGATTTTGTCACTGGACTTCCCCCTCATCTGGTAAGACTGTCATTCTTACGGTGATTGATCGTTTTTCTAAGTTCGCTCATTTTTTGGCCCTACCTAAACTGCCCACTGCCAGAGAGACGGCTGATATTTTGGTTGAACATGTGTTCCGCTCTCATGGTCTACCCACGGATATTGTCTCTGACAGGGGTCCCTAGTTTGTCTCCCAGGTGTGGAAAGCTTTCTGTAAAGCTTTGGGCATTACATCCAGCCTGTCCTCTGGATATCACCCCCAGACCAACGGGCAAGCCGAGAGAGCGAACCAGGAGATGGAGACCGCACTTCGCTGTGTCACTGGGTCTAACCCTGGGTCATGGAGCTCCATGCTCCCCTGGGTGGAATATCAATCAATCAATCAATTTTATTTTATATAGCCCTTCTTACATCAGCTAATATCTCGAAGTGCTGTACAGAAACCCAGCCTAAAACCCCAAACAGCTAGTAATGCAGGTGTAGAAGCACGGTGGCTAGGAAAAACTCCCTAGAAAGGCAAAACCTAGGAAGAAACCTAGAGAGGAACCAGGCTATGAGGGGTGGCCAGTCCTCTTCTGGCTGTGCCGGGTGGAGATTATAACAGAACCATGCCAAGATGTTCAAAAATGTTCATAAGTGACAAGCATGGTCAAATAATAATCAGGAATAAATCTCAGTTGGCTTTTCATAGCCGATCATTAGAGTTTAAAACAGCAGGTCTGGGACAGGTAGGGGTTCCATAACCGCAGGCAGAACAGTTTAAACTGGAATAGCAGCAAGGCCAGGCGGACTGGGGTCAGCAAGGAGTCACCACGGCCGGTAGTCCCGACGTATGGTCCTAGGGCTCAGGTCTCTCAGTTGGCTTTTCATAGCCGATCATTTAGAGTTGAAAACAGCAGGTCTGGGACAGGTAGGGGTTTCGTAGCCGCAGGCAGAACAGTTGAAACTGGAATAGCAGCAAGGCCAGGCGGACTGGGGACAGCAAGGTGTCATCATGCCCGGTAGTCCTGACGTATGGTCCTAGGGCTCAGGTTCTCAGAGAGAAAGAGAGAACGAGAGAATTAGAGAGAGCATACTTAAATTCACACAGGACACTGGATAAGACAGGAGAAGTACTCCAGGTATAACCAACTAACCCCAGCCCCCCGACACATAAACTACTGCAGCATAAATACTGGAGGCTGAGACAGGAGCGGTCCGGAGACACTGTGGCCCCATCCGAAGAAACCCCGGACAGGGCCAAACAGGAAGGATATAACCCCACCCACTCCGCCAAAGCACAGCCCCCCGCACCACTAGAGGGATATCCCCAACCACCAACTTACAATCCTGAGACAAGGCCGAGTATAGCCCACAGAGGTCTCCACCACAGCACAAACCAAGGGGGGAGGGCGCCAACCCAGACAGGAAGATCACGTCAGTAACTCAACCCACTCAAGTGACGCACTTCCCAGGGACGGCATGAAAGAGCACCAGCAGGCCAGTGACTCAGCCCCTGCAACAGGGTTAGAGGCAGAGAACCCCAGTGGAGAGGGGAACCGGCCCGGCAGAGACAGCAAGGGCTGTTCGTTGCTCCAGCCTTTCCGTTCACCTTCACACTCCTGGGCCAGACTACACTCAATCATATGACCTACTGAAGAGATAAGTCTTGCTCATAACACTCATAACAGATAAGAATATGCTCATAACACCTTGACTAACGCTTCCTCTGGTTTGTCTCCTTTTCTGTGTGCTCTGGGTTATCAACCTCCCTGTTCCCTTCCCAAGAGAGGGAACTTGCGGTACCTCGGTGCAGTCCCACATGCGCCGCTGCTGCAAGGTCTGGAGGAAGGGCCAGGGTAGCTCTGTCCCGAGCTTCGGGCGTACATGCAGAGGCAAGCCAACCGTCACCGGTCCCAGGCTCCCGGTTACTCTCCTGGTCAAGAGGTATGGCTGAAGTCACGGGACCTTCCATTGAAGGTGGAGTCGAAGAAGATGGCGCCTCGTTTTATAGGACCGTTCAAGATACTGTCTATTGTTAACCCCTGCGCGGTTAAGCTACAGCTTCCTGCCTCCCTACGGGTTCATTCCACCTTTCATGTTTCCCAGATTAAGCCTGTGTCGGTTAGCCCTTTGTGCCCGCCCTCTCGTCCCCCTCCTCCGCCCAAGATCGTGGGTGGGGGTCCGGTCTACACTGTCCGGCGACTTCTGGATGTTCGCCGCCGGGGTCGTGGTTTCCAGTACCTGGTGGATTGGGAGGGTTATGGTCCTGAGGAACGTTCCTGGGTGCCCAGGAGCTTCATTGTGGATCCTGCTCTGGTTCGTGAGTTTCATAGGTTACATCCTGATAAACCCTGTCGGCCGCCAGGTGGCGTCCGTAGAGGGGGGGTACTGTTAGGCCTACTGCTGCTAGGTAGCTCTCTCTCTGCTCTCTCCCTCCCCTCTGTCTGTCCTTGATTGCAGGAGTGAAGTCTGGTGTGCGGGAGTCAGGGTTCCAGCTGCAGCTCATTCACCATAATCACCTCAGCCTTTAAGACCCGGTCAAACTTTCCACTCATCGTCAGATCATAGTCAAGACAACCATGTTAGTCTCGCTGCCGACTCAACCTGTCTGTTTTCGCTCTTGTGTTTTTGGACTGTTTATTTACTTTTTCTCCTGTGCCACAGATATTTGGAACCTGACTCCTGCCTCCGCTTCACTCCTGCCACCACCATCCTGCTCTCCACTATCGGGCCTCTCCTTTGGACTCACCACGGACACTAGGACATTACGGTACCACACCTGCCCTGACCTGGATCTGTACCCTCCTGTAACCTGGACTTGCTCTTCCCCATTTATTGGAAACCTGGACTATTGAACATTATAATAAACCTGTTAAAACTTCTCTGGCTTGGTGTACTTGTCTGCATTTGGGTTCTATCCAGTTAAATCATAACACACACACACTGAACTCACACACACTGAACACACACACACTGGACACACACACACTTTACACACACACACTGGACACACAGTGGACACACACTGGACACACACACACACACACACTGGACACACACACACACACACACACACACTGGACACACAGTGGACACACAGTGGACACACACACACTCACACTGGACACACACACACACTGGACACATTTCCATGTGTTGTATTTTGATGAAAGGAAATCCCATATAGCCTACTGGACAGGACTTTGCTATGGCATCTTCTGTTTGGGTGTCTCAGGTCAGGTCTGAGCCATGATCAGAATGTGTCTCTGTGTCTATTTCCAGCCCTGCCATTTCTACCTGTCCTGATCTAGTGTTTCACCCCTGACCTCCTCACACCGTCTCACTGTCCATGTCTGCTTTTAGCTCCCACCTCTACTTCACTGTGTTATAATGGACCTTATGCTTGTTATGTCACCTCTGGAACCAGTTATCAAACATACTGACCTTTCTGACCCTATCCCATGGCCCTACTTTCTACAACTGAACATTTAAATTCCTCTATGAGTTTTGTTTCGTGTCCATTTACTTATGTATGTATTTGTTGTATATTGGGGTTGTGCTGCAGAGTATCATGGGGGTTTGTATGTGTTGAGATGATCACGTTCCAGATAAATGGTTGAACTGATTCCTGTCTCCTTTCTCATCATTATTGAATTGTTATACAGACGTGGTTATGAAACCCACGAGACATAACAAAAGATTGGCGATGAGTAAGTCTGAATCTACAGGAACTATTCTGTCTGGAAGAAGTGGGTTTTTACAACTGTTTAAAACTGTTGTTTTCTGTGGTACAGTCTAGGCTAATGTTAGCACAGTGTATTGCTAGCAGAGGCGAGTGCATAGTCGAGCTAGCTAAGAATGAGAGTTAACCAGTGGTGTAAAGTACTTAAGTAAAAATACTTTAAAGTACTACTTAAGTTGTTTTTTGGCGTATCTGTACTTAACTTTACTATTTATATTTTTGACTACATTTACTTTTACTTCACTACATTCCTAAAGAAAATAATGTACTTTTTACTCCATACATTTTCCCTGACACCCAAAAGTCCTCGTTACATTTTGAATGCTTAGCAGGACAGAAAATGTTCCAATTCACACCCTTATCAAGAGAACCTCCCTACTGCCTCTGATCTGGCAGACTCACTAAACACAAATGCTTTGTTTGTAAATTGTCTGACTGTTGGAGTGTGCCTCTGGCTGAATGTAAATTTAAAAAACAAGAAAATCTTCTGGTTTGCTTTATGTAAGGAATTTGAAATGATTTATACTTGTACTTTTACTTTTGATACTTTAGTATATTATAGCAATTACATTTATCTTTTGATACTTAAGTATATATAAAACCAAATACTTTTAGACTTTTACTCAAGTAGTATTTTACTGGGTGACTTTCACTTTTAGTTGAGTCATTTTCTATTAAGGTATCTTTACTTTTACTCAAGTATGACAATTCGGTACTTTTTCCACCACTGGAGTTAACATCGTCATGGACGGCAGAAAAGGACTCGAGACGGACATCGGAGCGGGAAAACAACGTGATTAAAAAGGGAGGAATATGCAGTGATTAAAGGATAGGACATTTATTCAACTGTGAAGACAAAGCTTTTATTTAAAACTGCTAAATGAGCGAACTTACGAGGAAACTTCAGTGAGTGAAGTGAATGAAGATCATGTGACTGAGGAAAATATTGCTTTGGTTGAGGAACAATACTGAAGTGAGTGACAATCAGGAGCTTATTGAGAAACGACAAATTATTGGAATTGTTGGAAACATTGGACAGTTTGATGAAAGTATTGAGCAGTGGAGCTCATATACAGAACAGTTTGAATATTTTGTTCTTGTAAATGACATGGATGAGGACAACATTGTGCCTACATGTTTTAGTGTAATGGAGCAAAATACATTTAATTTACTAGGCAGCCTGCTACAGCCAGACAGAACAGGTAATAAGACGTATGGGGATATTGTGAGATACTTAAAGGACATTTTTCACCAGAACCACTAGTTAATGCTGAAAGGTTCAGGTTCCACAGGAGACATCAGGAAGAGGGAGAATCAGTAACAATGTTTGCTGCTGCATTAAAGAAACTACCAGAACACTGTGAGTTTAATGCTGTTCAAATGACATCATTAGAGACAGACTAGTATGTGGGCTACGGAGTGAAGCTACACAAAATAGACTGTTGACTGAAAGTCATCTGACCTTGGCAAAGGACATTGAAATCAGTGTGTCCATGGAACTAGCTGCTAAAGAGGCTCATCAGTTGAGTTCATCAGGAACTTAGTGGGTTCATCTAACAATCCTAATCATCAGCTGATACATTTTTAATCTCATACACAGGGTAAACCTTCCACCTAGAAAACATCATTTAATATAAATCACAACCGCTCCTCTGTGTGATCTATGTAATCAAGGTGCCTTGGGCTACTTTAATCATATGTACTGGGAGTGACCAGGGGACATGTTTTGGAAAGAGGTATCCTCATACCTTGTTCCCCCAAACTGTTATTACTGAATGATAATTCACCACTGTCATTACAGCAAAGACATATAATGTTGTCAGGTTGGACAGCAGATAAAAAGATGTTGGAACTAAGATGGCAACCACCACACCTCATTGGATCAACACTTTTATAGATATCATTTATTTAGAACTATCCACTGCTAGGATCCATGGGGCCAAACAACAATTGCAGCTGAAACCATAAAATAACTCCTGTAGTGGGTTTTACCCAACAGATTGACCGTTAATTATCATTTTTGTGCAAATGTGTACCTTGATTTAGTATTTCATTTAATGGAGATCAGGTTGGGTGTGTTGGGGTGGTCCCAGGAGGGGTTGGAGGGTGGGTTGGGTTGGTCCCAGGAGGGTTGGGGGGTGGGTTGGGGTGGTCCCAGGAGGGGTTGGAGGGTGGGTTGGGGTGGTCCCAGGAGGGGTTGGAGGGTGGGTTGGGGTGGTCCCAGGAGGGGTTGGAGGGTGGGTTGGGGTGGTCCCGGGAGGGGTTGGAGGGTGGGTTGGGGTGGTCCCAGGAGGGGTTGGAGGGTGGGTTGGGGTGGTCCCAGGAGGGGTTGGAGGGTGGGTTGGGGTGGTCCCAGGAGGGGTTGGAGGGTGGGTTGGGGTGGTCCCAGGAGGGGTTGGAGGGTGGGTTGGGGTGGTCCCAGGAGGGGTTGGAGGGTGGGCTGATGCAGCTGAGGTGGGTGATTGTATATGTGGTTTATTATAATTGTATTTATCTGCAATAACTAGTTTCCATAATATACTGATATATATTTTAACAGTATTGTGTCTCTAACTGTATAACCATTCCTGCTGCTATTTGTTCTGATATACACTACCGTTCAAAAGTTTGGGGTCACGTAGAAATGTCCTTGTTTTCGAAAGAAAAGCATTTTTTTTGTCCATTAAAATAACATCAGATTGATCAGAAATACAGTGTAGATATTGTTAATGTTGTAAATGGCTATTGTAGCTGGAAACGGCTGATTTTTTATGGAATATCTACACAGGCGTGCAGAGGCTATTATCAGCACGTTGTGTTTGTTAATCCAAGTTTATCATTTTAAAAGGCTAATTGATCATTAGAAAACCCTTTTGCAATTATGTTAGTACAGCTAAAAAAATGTTGTGCTGATTAAAGAAGCAATTTATCGCATGGAATAGCCTTCATTTCTCAGAACAGAATAGACTGACAAGTTTCAGAATCTGACCATTTTGATCCTGTAATCAAACCCACAATTGCTGATGCTCCAGATACTCAACTAGTCTCAAGAAGGCCAGTTTTATTGCTTCTTTAATCAGCACAACAGTTTTCAGCTGTGCTAACATAATTGGAAAAGGGTTTTCTAATGATCAATTAGCCTTTTAAAATGATACACTTGGATTAGCAAACACAACGTGCCAATTGGAACACAGGACTGATGGTTGCTGATAATGGGCCTCTGCACGCCTATGTAGATATTCCATTAAAAATCAGCCATTTCCAGCTACAATAGCCATTTACAACATGAACAATGTCTACACTGTATTTATGATCAATTTGATGTTATTTTAATGGACAAAAAAGAGATTTTCTTTCGAAAACAAGGACATTTCTAAGTGACCCCAAACTTCTGAACGGTAGTGTACATATAATGATAATACTAATAGTAATAATATGAATGTAATATAATTAAAGGGGATCCTATTTGGTGTTTGGCAGATGGGAAGGATATCTGTATATGGTAGAGATACTGTATATACCTTTGTGTGATTGTAGTCTGTCACTGTCTCCGGTTTCTTCTTCTGGTCACCGCCGGTGGCAACAGTGGGGGTGCATGGTGCTGAGGAAGCTAACACTTATTTATTTTACATCTGTACACCGTGAGTGTTGCTTTACCACTCTCCATCACACCGTGAGTGTTGCTTTACCACTCTCCATCACACCGTGAGTGTTGCTTTACCACTCTCCATCACACCGTGAGTGTTGCTTTACCACTCTCCATCACACCGTGAGTGTTGCTTTACCACCCTCCATCACACCGTGAGTGTTGCTTTACCACACTCCATCACACCGTGAGTGTTGCTTTACCACTCTCCATCACACCATGAGTGTTGCTTTACCACCCTCCATCACACCGTGAGTGTTGCTTTACCACTCTCCATCACACCGTGAGTGTTGTTTTACCACTCTCCATCACACCATGAGTGTTGCTTCTGCCTTTGTTTGTTCACTGTTCTGAGCACCATAGTCTTCGTTACGTTCTGTTTCATCTCAGCCGTCTCCCCCACCCTGATAATCAAGTGTTTTATTGGTATCTTCCACTAGATGGCAGTAAACACCTGCTGTAAATAGACTTTACAACAGTACGTGTTCGGTTTCTTGGTCCTGGTG
Organism: Coregonus clupeaformis; assembly: GCF_020615455.1. Classification (NCBI taxonomy): domain Eukaryota; kingdom Metazoa; phylum Chordata; class Actinopteri; order Salmoniformes; family Salmonidae; genus Coregonus; species Coregonus clupeaformis. The sequence goes on along the minus strand of NW_025534184.1, from coordinate 186,057 downwards.
ACTCCTGGGCCCTTATTCATAAAGGCAGTTTCCCAGAGGAGGAGTGCTGATCTAGGATCAGGTCCCCCCTGTCCATTTAATCTGTTTCATTATGATCTAAAAGGAAAAACTGATCCCAGATCAGTACTCCTACTCTTTATGAATACTGTCACAGGTGACTCCTCAAGATGAGGCTCATGATTTATAAGTTATATTCTTTAAGAATCAATTAATATCATGAATTGAACTGCTTTGCCATGAACAGATCTGTGAGGTCTTAACTTAAAGGTGCTATATAGACTTTATGGTTATTTTAATGGGGTTGAACATTCATCACATCAGATTGTGTAAAGGATTTTAGGAGTTCAGAAAAATACTGACTGACCTCACCCTCTCTGACCTCACCCTGCTGAAACACACCCAAGTAAAGACCACATAGCTACAGTTATATGCTTGTCAGGTTTTACCCACTTTTACAGCCAATGTATGGACTGGTATCCATATGAATCAGTGGAATATACTGACTAGTTAACCACCTCCCAATAAGGGTTCAGCAAATCTATTTTATTGGTCACATACACATATTTAGCAGATGCTATGGAGGGTGTAGTAAAATGCTTGTGTTCCTAGCTCAGTGCAGTAATATCTAACAATACACAACAATACACACAGATCTAAAAAGGAAAAGAATGGAATTAAGAAATATATAAATATTAGGAGGACATCAAGCATACAGCACTAAACAGACAGACATCTCAGGACATCAACAACTCCTGACTTCCTCTCCTTGTCTCCTCTCCTTGTCTCCTATCCTTCATCTCAACTACATGAGAGAACTGGACAGGTGAAAGCAATGTTTCCACACCTAATACTATCTTAAGGGTCCAAGACAAATGCGCTGTAAGACGTTGGTACCCAGGTGATAATGTGTCTCTCTCCTCACTGATTGAATGATGTCAATGGATGAATGTCACGATGGTTTATAGACTGGATGGACCAAGGCGCAGCGTGATAAGCATACATGTTTATTTAAACGAATAAACACACGACAAAAACAACAAACGAAACGTGAAGTCCAAGGTAGCACACAAACATACCATGACACGGAACAAGATCCCACAACCCACTGGTGCCAATAGGCTGCCTATGTATGGCCCCAATCAGAGACAACGAGCGACAGCTGCCTCTGATTGGGAACCACACTGGCCAACATAGAAATAGACATACTAGATATCACCATAGAAATAAACACAACACGGAATATACAAACCCTGACTCAACAAATAAACGTCCCCTGAGTCAGGGCGTGACAATGAATGGGCGATGGAAACGGATAATTGTGCACGTTACTTTACAATTGAATTTGAATGAACTGAACGATGAGGAGGGTGAAGAGGGTGAATTTAATTTAGAACAATGGTGTGATGATGATGAAGATTTGTGGGTGTTGTGGGTGGTCTAATTATTTTTACACATTTTGCCATGTGGTGTAGAGAAAATATTGTAGTTTTAAAGCAAGTATTCTGCAGTTATACACATTTTGCATTGGGGTGGAGAGAAAATGTAGCAATTTTATAACCAATTTCATGCAATTTTACATATTTTGCCATGGCGCAGAGAGAATTATTGCAGTTTTAAAGCAAATGTCCTGCAATTTTACCCATTTTGCCAAGATTGCTTGAGTTATCTTAATTAATTCAGACGATTTTGAGTGTATACTGGCTACGGCATCTCAAAAAGGACAAATAGGACTACTGCCTCTTTTTTCACGATTTTCAAGCGAAGGTCTTTTAAGGTCTTTTTAAGGGAGTATACTAGAACACTCGTTGGGTTTGGCTAGCAGAGTTCAGCGCCAGCCGAACTGAAGCATTATTCATGAGATTGATTAATGAGTTAAAACACGGGTAAGGCCACAATACAGGGTCCCATACAATCAATAAATTACTCTTGTTTTCATATCTTTTCTTGGATATCTTTTCACCGATATTTAGTTATGTAATTCATCCTTTACAATTGTTTACGCACTATTTTTCAAGCTTTGGCACTCATGTCTACAGCAAATAATATGACCGTGAGCCTTGCAGGTTGATATAATTCTCTTTTACGTTTTACTTTGTAAAAATAAGCTGTTACTGGACTGTATTACTTACTATAACTCTATTACTAATCACATCTATAAATACTATTTATCAAATGTATTACATTGTCATGTTTTTATTGTATGGGAAACTAAAATATGCTACATGTTGCAGTAGGCCTTTGTAGAATATGATACAACGTCTAATCCTGAATGCTGATTGGTTATAATATAAAACATATCCTTACATTCATTTTATGTACTTCTAAATATACAACTATTCAAAATAAGTAACAAAATATTCTTAAGACATGACTGCATTTAATCAAGCAATATATATTTTTTAGATGGTATTTATTTAGATCGATAACAATCCAGCAGATGAATCTGATGCGTATGCTAAAGGAGATGCCCAACAACGTCCCCTACTGAAGTCTGAACGGTCTATAATGCAGTGCCTTCAGAAAGTATTCACACCCCTTGAATTTTTCCACATTTTGTTGTTACACAGCCGGAATTAAAAATGGATTAAATTGAGATTTTGTGTCACTGGCCTACACACAATACTCCATAATGTCAAAGTGGAATAATGTTTTAGAAATTATTTTAAAATGAAAGATGAAATGTCTTGAGTCAACAAGTATTCAACCCTTTTGTTATGGCAAGCCTAAATAAGTTCAGGAGTAAAAATGTGCTTAACAAGACACATAATAAGTTGCATGGACTCACCTGTGTGCAATAATAGTGTTTAACATGATTTTTGAATGAAAACCTCATCTCTGTACCACACACAAACAATTATCTGTAAGGTCCCTCAGTCAAGCAGTGAATTTCAAACACAAATTCAACCACAAAGACCAGGGAGGTTTTCCAATGCCTCTCAAATAAGTGCACCTATTGGTAGATGGGTAAAAATAAAATAAAAAGCAGAATATTTCTTTGAGCGTGGTGAAGTTATTAATTACACTTTGGATGGAGTGTCACTACAAAGATACAGGCGTCCTTCTTAACTCAGTTGCCGGTGAGGAAGGAAACTGCTCAGGGATTTCACCATGAGGCCAATGGTGACTTTATAACAGTTAGAGTTGAATGGCTGTGATAAGAGAAAACTGAGGATGAATCAACAACATTGTAGTTACTCCACAACACTAACCTAATTGACAGAGTGAAAAGAAGCCTGTACAATCTGAAACTTTTGTTGTGTCCGGCACACCCCACTCTTTCCGACACCACCATTCTCTTCTATAGCAAATAAAACATGTATCTTCTGAATGAAGCTTGTAAGGTCAGTACAGTAGCCTCTGCTTCAGAGAGGGGAGGGGCAGGGAGCCTAAACACACCCACTGGTAAAGACTTTCAGCTAGCAGGCAGAAGCTGGAATAAGTTGGAGTGACAGAGTGAGGGCTTTGCATAAGCACTTCATAGCGTTTTTTTGTGTGACTCGTAAAATAACGTTATTAACCAGTTGTTTTTAAAATATCAGTTCTGTTCTGGAACACTATCGATCTCTTTCGTTCCCGGTTCTGTTGCTGTTCCTTGAAAACATTTTTTTCTGGTTTTCGGTTCTGTTGATCTTGCTTCCTCTCGACTGCCTTTCATTTTTGAAGACAATTATTTTCATTGTTAGAGCGGCCAATGGAGTATCTGGTCAATAGATCGGTTTTCAACCAATATTCGAAAGGTTTCCATGCGAATGTTCTAAAATCTGCATAAAACAATATGCGCATTTTCCCTCAAACTGATTTTTTGTGGATAAAAGACTGTACATGATAACGTAATTACTTTTGTGGTTAAATTCCCATGTACCACATGAAAAACACAAGTTAAATGGGTTTCCATCGCATCTTCAACTCTACTGATGGTTTTGTCACTAAAGCTGTTGCATTATATAGCAAATGTGCCCACTCTGGCCATGACACATGCCAGCAACTCACAGATACAGTGTGGGTATGGCTATATCGATATTATTTGTATTTCACAAATGGCAGCAAAGCATCGATCATCATGTTAGCTGAATAAGACCCTTAATATTTATTGGAAAGGAGCATCAAGCTCGTCACCGTGCACTTTCACCAACCTGTGTTCATCATAACTTGAGAAATACTGTCCACCATGAGAAAGCCTAAAATGTAGTCACAGAGGATAAATAGCTTATTTTAAAAATAACCTAGGCCCCGTGTAGCTCAGTTGGTAGAGCATGGTGTTTACAACGCCAGGGTTTTGGGTTCGATTCCCACGGGGGGCCAGTATGAAAATGTATGCACTCACTTTAACTGTAAGTCGGTCTGGATAAGAGCGTCTGCTTAATGTCTAAAATGGAAATGGAGTGTAGCACAATAACAAGGCATACTGTCGGGAATGTGCGGCAAATCTGTAAGAGAAACTTTAAAACATGTTTAGGACTATAATTTCCTCCTCATATTGTAGCATACAGTATGTCTAGACACACCCAGGCCTAGGCTATTGATGGATTCAAGTTCGTTTTCATTGATCTCAGATTCTCAGTTTTTCAGTGTCAAAATAGCCTGTCATTTCGATCATTTGAGCGGTATTGCGCTTTCAAGACAAATGGGAACTCGGGAAAAACAGTATGCATTACCGCCACCTACTGTACTGGAGTGTGGGCCAGAGAACGTCTTGTGGACTAGAGCGCCAGTTAACCCCCCTCCTGCCTGAACGTCTTGTGGACTAGAGTGCCAGTTAACCCCCCCTCCTGCCTGAACGTCTTGTGGACTAGAGCGCCAGTTAACCCCCTCCTGCCTGAACGTCTTGTGGACTAGAGCACCAGTTAACCCCCCTCCTGCCTGAACGTCTTGTGGACTAGAGCGCCAGTTAACCCCCCTCCTGCCTGAACGTCTTGTGGACTAGAGCGCCAGTTAACCTCCCTCCTGCCTAAACGTCTTTAGGACTAGACACTAAAAGCTAAAGCAAAAGCATCTGAATCTTTTGTTGTGTCCGGCACACCCCACTCTTCCCGACACCACCATTTTCTTCTCTAGCAAATAAAACATCTATCTTCTGAATGAAGCTTGTAACGTCAGTACAGTAGCCTCTGCTTCAGAGAGGGGAGGGGCAGGGAGCCTAAACACACCCACTGGTAAAGACTTTCAGCTGGCAGGCAGGGAGCCTAAACACACCCACTGGTAAAGACTTTCAGCTGGCAGGCAGGGAGCCTAAACACACCCACTGGTAAAGACTTTCAGCTGGCAGGCAGGGAGCCTAAACACACCCACTGGTAAAGACTTTCAGCTGGCAGGCAGACACTGGAATAAGTTGGAGTGACAGAGTGAGGGCTTTGCTTTAGCACTTTATAGCGTTTTTTTGTGTGTGACTCGTAAAATAACGTTATTAACCAGTTGTTTTTAAAATAACAGTTCTGTTCTGGAACACTATCGATCACTTTCGTTCCCGGTTCTGTTGCTGTTCCTTGAAAACATTTTTTTCTGGTTTTCGGTTCTGTTGATCTTGCTTCCTCTCGACTGCCTTTAACTTTTTAAGACAATTATTTTCATTGTTAGAGCGGCCAATGGAGTATCTGGTCAATAGATCGGTTTTCATCCAATATTCGAAAGGTTTCCATGCGAATATTCTAAAATCTGCATAAAACAATATGAGCATTTTCCCTCCAGAGATGTTTCCATCAAACTGACTTTTTGTGGATAAAAGGCTGTACATGAAAACGTAATTACTTTTGTGGTTAAATTCCCATGTACCACATGAAAAACACAAGTTAAATGGGTTTCCATCGCATCTTCAACTCTACTGATGGTTTTGTCACTAAAGCTGTTGCATTATATAGCAAATGTGCCCACTCTGGCCATGGCACATGCCAACAACTCACAGATACAGTGTGGGTATGGCTATATCGATATTATTTGTATTTCACAAATGGCAGCAAAGCATCAATCATCATGTTAGCTGAATAAGACCCTTCATATTTATTGGAAAGGAGCATCAAGCTCGTCACCTTGCACTTTCACCAACCTGTGAAGTTCATCATAACTTATTTCATCTGTAGCCTAAAACTGCATGCTTTCCCGAGTCGTAGTGGGAGGACCACGCAACATATCGCGTGACTCCAAGTTTACTTTGATATGATGGTTATAGTATATTATCAGTGCTTAATTTGATCCGGATCCTGCCGGAACTGGATCCGGCACCTCTCCGTTTTGGACTGTTTTGTTCAGGAACCTATTCGGCCGGATCCGGTACCTCTCCTGGCATGAAAGATAATTGTCACTTTTAGCAATGTAAAAATTCTAATAATCTCTCCCAGAACTCTCTCTGCTCTGACAGACATGAGCCTCCAACTCTCATCTCTCCAGCATTGCCCATCATTTATAGAGCCACGCCAAGGGTTCTGGAGGAGCTGCAGCTCGCCTGATCAATTCAAATACATTTTACAAAGTTATAGAATTACTGCTGTCTGTTCAGAAATAAATGAAATAATTCAAAATAGCCTACTACACAATGAGAAAGCCTAAAATGTAGTCACAGAGGATAAATAGCTTATTTTAAAAATAACCTAGGCCCCGTGTAGCTCAGTTGGTAGAGCATGGTGTTTACAACGCCAGGGTTGTGGGTTTGATTCCCACGGGGGGCCAGTATGAAAATGTATGCACTCACTAACTGTAAGTCGGTCTGGATAAGAGCGTCTGCTAAATGACTAAAATGTAAATGGAGTGTAGCACAATAACAAGGCATACTGTGGGGAATGCGCGGCAAATCTGTCAGTTAAACTTTAAAACATTTTTAGGACTATAATTTCCTCCTCATATTGTTGCATACAATATGTCTCCACACACCTAGGCATAGGCTATTGATGGATTCAAGTTCGTTTTCATTGATCTCAGATCTCAGTTTTTCAGTGTCAAAATAGCCTGTCATTTCGAGAATTTGTGCTTTCAAGACAAATGGGAACTCGGGAAAAAATGAGATAGAATCTTGACATCAGTGGTCTTCAAATCAGGAAAGTCGGAGCTCTAGAAAGAGGCCAGAATTCCCAGTTGATTGACCGTTTAAAACAAATGTTTCCAGTCGGAGCTCTAGAAAGAGACCAGAATTCCCAGTAGGATGACCGTTTAAAACAAATGTTTCCAGTCGGAGCTCGTTTTTTCCCCATTTCCCAGTTGTCTTGAACTCATTAAAGTCGGAAGTCTGAGATTTCCCAGCTCAGAGTTTCCAGTTGTTTTGAACACGGCATTAATAAAGATTATGCCAGAGTCTGCAGTCAAGTAAAATGACGTGGAATTGCATGAAATGCGTTTATAAAAGGCCAAATTGCTAAAACACTAAAACCCATTGGCTGAACAAAGTTCTCAGTTGCCTGGACTCATTTAGCTAATTATGCAGTCTGTTGTCAATACCTTAAACCATTTCACATGGTAAAACACAATATGCAGATCTCACTTGGACTTTTCAGCAAAACTCTAAACACGTTCTCATTCTCCAAACACATTCTGCACTCTAATGCACATGTCATCCATACTGGTAAACACAAGTGGCAACAATCAAATACAAATAGAGAACACATGTCATTGATTGAACACAACCACTCAAAATGGATGTAACCTGTTTCAAATGATGCGACACAACCAATATAAGCCAGTTCAGAGAGCAAACAGGTTGTTGAAGGTGGGAAGGAGAAAGTCTGAGAATGGATAGAAGAAACAATGTGAGAGGACGAGGACGAGTGCGTATGCGAGGTGGGCGACGAGGAGGAAGAGGAGGAGGGCAAGAAAGAGGAAGAGGAGGACGAAGAGGAAGAGACAATGATGGAAAAACATGAAATTTGTTTTGAGATTTAAAATGTACTTCTCCCTGAGAACTGTATGTTTTGAACAATGTGTTTTCTATTTTTCGGTGTATTGTTTACTGACTGCTTGAGAGTGTTTATCATTTTGATCACTTTGTTCATGATTTGAGAGCAGTGTTTGATTTTGAACACAGGTAAAAACTGTTTTGAGGGCGAATGTTTCATTTTGCGAGAGGAGTCAGAGGTTTAGTAAATAGTGCTTGAAGATGAGGTTTTGTGTTTAATGTTTTCAGGAAATGGAGCAAGGTTTCAGAAATTGTGTTTTAGCAATTGAGAACAACTGTAATGCCAAACATCACAGACTACAATTAAAATGTACTTTCCATAAATATGACCATTTACGTCACATTCAATTAATCTATTTTTCATATATCACTTCTAAACTGACAAATAAACATCAAATATACCTTTTACAAATACATCAGCACGTTTAATACATTTGTTTCAAGCAATAGAGCATATGCTTTGAATACTGGTCTGTAGGGCAAATATGCAGTTTTGGGCAAATTCTCATATCACTTTGCTCAATGTGTCACATCTAAGGCTTTTGTATGGCTGTTGAAATGTGCAGAACAGTAATCAGCTATGCCTGCCCCATATGTACGGCCCTCTTTGAGTTGTTGCTGGTGCTGCTTTACTTTCTTGACTGTGTCATGTGACTTGCGCCTCCCCTTGTCACACTCCATTGAAGCAGCATCAGCTCTCACAACTCCTCTCTGATTGCTTCCAGTGTCACCAAAGTGCTGTCAATCCACAATTAGTCCATCACATTTGATATAGCAGTGGCTCTCTCATTGAACGTGGCTACTGCCATACTGGCAATGAGGCTTTTGCCCAAGAAGACAGTTTTGGGGCATCGCAACCATATTAGAGTTCAGACGTTCATTTGCATTCTGGGTTCCTCCGTGCTACATTCTTTTGAGGATGTTATCATTTGACATCCTATGATATACAGGTACCATTTTCTGTGCATCCTCTCAATTAAAGAATGTATGGCCTCCATGTTTTTTGTGACTGGGTGGATCTTCACCATTTTCTAGGGCTGGCTGGTACCAGCACCAATGTACACACCTATCCCGTAGTTGGAAGTGAATCCTCTCTTGTGCCAAGAGCCATCAAAGGATCCATGAATGTCTATGATGGCATCCTCATCCTCCTTCAGCAACTCTGCCATGTCTGGGTCTATATCTGCATATTCTAATTAGCTTTGCAACACTCCCCATTGGCTGTTGCCCTCTCTGAATCTCTGCTACTAAAGTGGGGGGAAAAAGTACTTATTATGATGTCTGTCGACATTACAGTCATAACAGCAGGACTAAATATCAGCATGTTACCCTATGTACATATTAGCATATCAGCATGTTACCCTATGTACATATTAGCATATCAGCATGTTACCCTATGTACATATTAGCATATCAGCATGTTACCCTATGTACATATTAGCATATCAGCATGTTACCCTGTGTACATATTAGCATACCAGCATGTTACCCTATGTACATATTAGCATATCAGCATGTAACCCTATGTACATATCAGCATATCAGCATGTTACCCTATGTACATATTAGCATATCAGCATGCATTTACTTTATGTAAAGCTAATTTCTCAGTAATCCCAGTTGGCTACTAAATATTATTTATACACAGCAAGTCACCTGACAATAATGGGCTACTCTCCCTTTTTTATTGACCTGTCACTCTCCTGTCATGTCTCTGATATGAGCTGAGACTCAGGGAAGGAATCCCTAGGACTTTGTTTATTTTCTTTAGAGCTGCATAACCAAGTCCAAGTTCATGTGCTAGAAGAACCATCCTCACATTTATATAAAATGCCAAATCTCCCCTGGAGCACTCCTGCAGCCTGGAGGAAGTGGAAACACTCCTCCTAAATGCATCACGATCCCCTTCTCAGGGTGCACATTCTATCATGACAGAATTACAGAATCCCTGGTTGGTGGGGGTCTATGGTGATTTTCAGTCCAGTGTTTAGACACTTAGGGCAAATCAAATAATGTACAAGTTGGTTTCTTTGTGACATGTGGAATAAAAGCCACTGTTGGCTGTCTGTCTGTCTGCTGTCTGGTTGATCGCTGCTATCTGTCATCTTCATCTCAACTAATGTGTGTCTCGACGCGCTGCTGCCGGCCTCCTCCTTTTTTGCCTGTGGTGCCTGGCCTTAATATTTTACAATTGGTTTCAATTTATAATGTCCGATTATCAAATGGGCATGAACAGGGTCAGGGGGACAGCTCGACTAGTGAATGGAGGCTGCTTTCCTGCCTGTTCGTTTTTAGTTTTTCAATCATATGCTGTGTATACTCTGGTTATTTCACTCCAAAAATCCACCACTGTTTGAGGAGCATGCAGCCTCTCGCTGCGCGACAGGTGATATTCCGTCCAAACTCTGTATGCCATGGGCTCTCCAACCCTGTTCCTGTAGCTACCCAGTGCTTCATTTGGGAAACCAGGTGGAATCTGATTTGGATCATCAATAGTAACATGTTTTCACAAGGAAACACATTTCACTAAACTGTTGACAGCCCTTCTCTCTGCGCGCTCGAAAAATGAATGAAGCATAGAGGGGAGGAGATGGAAACGCACGGTGGTGAGATATTCTATAGCTAACGGTAATATGTCTGCCTATTAATTATGAACATATTTGTTTTCTTCCTATTACTAGACTATATTAAAATCTAATTCTGTAAACCGGAAGGCTAACTCTGTAAGCTGCCCTGCACAATCAATGAACCAACAGCATCGCCTAGGCCAATACGTTCTCTCCCAGACTCATGGATAGGAAGTGTGGAGTGTAACATAAGGTAACCAGTCCATCCAGTATGTATAATAATACAGTCATCACTCAAAGGTCATTACTAGAATGTGTTTAATTGTGGAGTCAAGGCTAGACCAATTATGTACCGAAGACATCTTCAATCTTTTTTCTGTTTTTAATGTTTTTCTGCCGTGTGTAATATGCAGTAGGTTATGTATTGTATAATGGTTCAATCATTATTTTATCATTAGTTTTTTGGGGGTTTGGGCTCATATATAGCCTATGTGTATACATAATATACAACATCCACAACAACCATGTTTTTCACTGTTTCAACCTGTTAAACTTCTTTCTTCAAATGGATCAATCACAGTGATGTGAGTTTTAAAAGCACCATGCTGTTTTGATAATAGGGATTTGATGTGATTTTTTTGTGTGTGTGTGAGAGAGAGAGAGAGAGAGAGAGAGAGAGAGAGAGAGAGAGAGAGAGAGAGAGAGAGAGAGAGAGAGAGAGAGAGAGAGAGAGAGAGAGAGAGAGAGAGAGAGAGAGAGAGAGAGAGAGAGAGAGAGACAGAGACAGAGACAGAGACAGAGACAGAGACAGAGACAGAGAGAGAGAGAGAACAGGTAGAACCTGATATGCAAATGTGTGATATGCAAATGTATTCAGCAGTAACTTTCCACCACCGAATTATCATTCTAGACTCTGTTTCTGTTGAGAGAGAAATAAAAGGTAAGATGATGATTGTTATGTGTATTAATATAGTTGATGATATTGTTATGTGTATTCATATAGTTGATGATATTGTTATGTGTATTAATATAGTTGATGATATTGTTATGTGTATTAATATAGTTGATGATATTGTTATGTGTATTAATATAGTTGATGATATTGTTATGTGTATTCATATAGTTTATGATATTGTTATGATATTAATATAGTTGATGATATTGTTATGTGTATTAATATAGTTGATGATATTGTTATGTATATTAATATAGTTGATGATATTGTTATGTGTATTAATATAGTTGATGATATTGTTATGTGTATTAATATAGTTGATGATATTGTTATGTATATTAATATAGTTGATGATATTGTTATGTGTATTCATATAGTTGATGATATTGTTATGTGTAATAATATAGTTGATGATATTGTTATGTGTATTCATATAGTTAATATTTTTGGTAGACAGAGTGTTATAATTGGCCTACTCTCCTTAAAATGTATTTGAAGTAAATTCAATGCGGAGGGGGGTGAATTCGTTCAGTGCCCACCTGTGTTCCCTAGGGTGATCTCCTACTGTATCATAGACCTATAGACTGTGTTCCCCAGGGTGATCTCCTACTGTATCATAGACCTATAGACTTTGTTTTCCCAGGGTGATCTCCTACTGTATCATAGGCCTATAGGCTTGTCTTCTCAAAACAGGCTTAAAACACAACAAGCAACAAACAAACATTTTCTCTTTCTAATCTACTGTTAACTCTTTTCACTCAGGAAGGTATGTTGTGTGAAAGAGAGACAAATAAATACTGTGGAAAGACTAACAACTTACACTTCCTCAAAACAGGTTGTGTGTGTTCATTAGTGCCCACCGTAGCGAAACGTTTGGCAACGGAAACTGTTTAGGTCACCTTGTACAGCGTTTGGAGCAAACAGTTTATGCATTGTTGCAAAACTGTTGGCTGCTGTGTAAACTAATGAATACGACCCAGGTTGTAGCCTACAACTCGGCTGTTGATGTCTGCCTGATACTGTAACCTGAACTTAGCCTGAGGGGTGGACTATGATGCAAGCTAGATATACTGGTTTTCTAAAGCTAGCTAGCTTCAGTTAGCTTCACATTCCAGCTCAGGCCTCATCCATAGGAATGTACAGAGTGCTAGTCATCTGTCACGTTCGTTTATAGACGGGACGGACAAAGGCGCATTGTGATATGCATACATGTTTATTTATACTGAACAAACACCACGACAAAATAACAAATGAAACGAAACGTGAAGTCCAAGGTAGAAAAACAACATACCTCACACGGCACAAGATCCCACAACTCAATAGTGCCAATAGGCTGCCTAAGTATTGTCCCCAATCAGAGACAACGAGCGACAGCTGCCTCTGATTGGGAACCACACCGGCCAACATAGAAATAGACATACTAGAATATCAACATAGAAATACACAACATAGAACATACACACCCTGACTCAACATAAAAGCGTCCCCAGAGTCAGGGCGTGACAGTACCCCCAAAGGTGCGGACTCCAACCACGCAACATAAACATAACAGGGTAGGGGCCGGGTGGGCATTCCGCCTCGGAGGCGGATCCGGCTCCGGGCGTGACCACCACTTACTCTCCGCCTCCTTGTTGCGCCCCTGGTCTGGTCTGGACCTCGGCGCGCTGCTTCCCCTCTCCTTCCTCCCACGAAGTACCAAGCCCTGTCTGGACCCTGGTGTGGGAGACCCCGAACCTGGAGAGGGGCTGACGTCTGGGTCTGGACTGGAACCGCTGACTGGAGCTGGACCCGACGACGGTGGATCTAACTGCTCTGGCTCCGGAGTGGAGCCGCTGACCGGAGCTGGATCAGGCACCGGTGGAGCGGACTGCTCTGGCTTTGGAGTGGAGCAGCTGACCGGAGCTGGACTGGACCCCGGTGGAGCGGATTGCTCTGGCTCCGGAGTGGAGCAGCTAACCGGAGCTGAACTGGGCACCGGTGGAGCGGACTACTCTGGCTCCGGAGTGGATCCGCTGACCGGAGCTGGACTGGACCCCGGTGGAGCGGATTGCTCTGGCTCCGGAGTGGAGCAGCTAACCGGAGCTGGATCAGGCACCGGTGGAGCGGACTGCTCTGGCACGGGCCGTGCCGGACTGGACACACGCACCACTGGCTTGGTGCGAGGAGCAGGAACAGGCCGGACCGGGCTGGCGACGCGCATCACTGGCTTGGTGCGAGGGACAGGAACAGGCCGGACCGGGCTGGCGACGCGCACCACTGGCTTGGTGCGAGGGGCAGGAACAGGCCGGGCCGGGCTGGCGACGCGCACCACTTGCTTGGTGCGAGGGACAGGAACAGGCCGGACCGGGCTGGCGACGCGCACCACTGGCTTGGTGCGAGGGGCAGGAACAGGCCGGGCCGGGCTGGCGACGCCGCACCACTGGCTTGGTGCGAGGGTCAGGAACAGGCCGGGCAGGGCTGGTGACGCGCACCACTGGCTTGGTGCGAGGGACAAGAACAGGCCGGACCGGGCTGGCAACGCGCACCACTGGCTTGGTGCAAGTGACAGGAACAGGCCGGACCGGGCTGGTGATGCGCACCACTGGCTTGGTGCGAGGGACAGGAACAGGCCGGACCGGGCTGGCGACGCGCACCACTGGCTTGGTGCGAGGAACAGGAACAGGCCGGGCCGGGCTGGCGACGCGCACCACTGGCTTGGTGCGAGGAGCAGGAACAGGCCGGGCCGGGCTGCGAAGGCAGACTGGAGGTCTGGAGCGGAGAGCTGGCACAACCCGTCCCTGGCTGGCTGCCCACTTTCGCACTACACATGCGGGGCGCTGGCACAGGACACACTGGGCTGTGCACGCGCACTGGCGATACAGCTCGTAGAACAGGCGCAGGATATGTGGGACCGAGGAGGCGTACTGGAGACCAGGAGCGTTGAGCCGGCACATCCCGTCCTGGCTGAATGCCCATCTTCGCACGACACGTGTGTGGTGCTAGCACAGGACGTACAGGACTGTGCCGGTACACTGGCGACACAGTACGTAGCTCCGCATAACACGGAGCCTGCCCAGTCACACGCTTCCTCGCGTGAGTACGGGGAGTTGGCTCTGTTCTAACACCCTTTTAGCCCCCCAAAAATGTTTTCTTGGGGCTGTCTCTCGGGCTTCTTCCTCGGCCGGCACCTTCTGCGTTGCCGCTGCTCCTCTATATACCGCGCCTCCACTGTCTCCTCCCAAGGCCGGCGATCCATCCCGGCCAGAATCCCCTCCCATGTCCAGGAACCCTTTCCTTCCAGGATCTCCTCCCATGTCCAGGTTGTCTGCTCCTGGACACGCTGCTTGGTCCTCGTTTGGTGGGATCTTCTGTCACGTTCGTTTATAGACGGGACGGACCAAGGCGCAGCGTGAAATGCATACATGTTTATTTATACTGAACAAACACCACGACAAAATAACAAATGAAACGAAACGTGAAGTCCAAGGTCGACAAACAACATACCTCACACGGAACAAGATCCCACAACCCACTAGTGCCAATAGGCTGCCTAAGTATGGTCCCCAATCAGAGACAATTTCGTATGATAAATGTAATTGTATCATAGCTCTACTATAGTGTAGCAATCTGTGCAACTTCCGGCGTGAGTTTACTGTGAACACTGAGGCTGTACCCGCATTAAGTTACAGTTTTATCAGAGACCAAGTAGGCTATTTGATCATAATGTAAAAAAGGCATCCAATAACATTTAACATGGAAATAGCTGTTCTATCATTCAGCCTACAGTAGCAGCCAATGTGTGGTGTTCAATGTAAGCCTACATTCCATGAGACATTTGAAAAAAAACATGCAGAGCTTGACATTAACCTGTTTATCTACTTGTCCTTCACACAAGGAGGAGGTGACTGAAAATGTTGTTGTGTTTGATGCAAGAAACCACTTTACTAAATAAAATGCATCATTATTCCCATACCATTATTACAGAGAATCAGACAAATTATGCTACCCTCTGCCTATTGGCTACTTAGTTTATTCAAGCATGTCTCAAAATACAACACTGCCCCTTTAAGACAAAAAAAACTCTTTACCTGACTCGCTTTTCAAAGATGTCTAGAAATGTACACGTTTTGTGCTGTTGTAGGAAGCAATCACTCTCCTATTGCTGACTACAAATGATCTATAACTGGGCTAATAACTCACTAACTAGCAAAGGATATGAACAAATGATCTATAACTGGGATAATAACTCACTAACCAGCAGAGGATATGAACACATGATCTAAAACTGGGATAATAACTCACTAACTATCAAAGGATATGAACACATGATCTATAACTGGGATAATAACTCACTAACTATCAAAGGATATGAACAAATGATCTATAACTGGGATAATAACTCACTAACCAGCAGAGGATATGAACACATGATCTAAAACTGGGATAATAACTCACTAACTATCAAAGGATATGAACACATGATCTATAACTGGGATAATAACTCACTAACTATCAAAGGATATGAACAAATGATCTATAACTGGGATAATAACTCACTAACTATCAAAGGATATGAACAAATGATCTATAACTGGGCTAATAACTCACTAACTATCAAAGGATATGAACAAATGATCTATAACTGGGATAATAACTCACTAACTAGCAAAGGATATGAACAAATGATCTATAACTGGGATAATAACTCACTAACTATCAAAGGATATGAACAAATGATCTATAACTGGGATAATAACTCACTAACTATCAAAGGATATGAACAAATGTCCACACGTTGCTACATGTAGCTCTCGCTTTGATCTCAAAACAAGCGCATCGACTCACGACCGCTGATGCTGTAAAAACAGTCCAGTTCAAAGTGAATGGTACAAATCCATATATAGCAATGGTCTATTTGCATATACAGTACCAGTCAACAGTTTGGACACACCTACTCATTCAAGGGTTTTTCTTTATTTTTACTATTTTCTACATATGGAATCATGTAGTAACGAAAAAAGTGTTAAACAAATCAAAATATATTTTAGATTTTAGATTCTTCAAAGTAGCCACCCCTTGCCTTGTTGACGGCTTTGCACACTCTTGGCATTCTCTCAACCAGCTTCACCTTGAAAGAGTTCCCACATATGCTGAGCACTTGTTGGCTGCTTTTCCTTCACTCTGCATTCCAACTCATCCCAAACCATCTCAATTGGGTAGAGGTCGGGTGATTGTGGAGGACAGGTCACCTGATGCAGCACTCCATCACTCTCCTTCTTGGTCAAATAGCCCTTACACATATGGGATGGCGTATCGCTGCAGAATGCTGTGGTAGCCATGCTGGTTAAGTGTGCCTTGAATTCTAAACAATTCATAGACAGTGTCACCAGCAAAGCACCCCCCACACCATCACACCTCCTCCTCCATGCTTCACGGTGGGAACCACACATGCAGAGATAATCCATTCATCTACTCTGCGTTTCATATAAACACGGCGGTTGGAACCAAAAATCTCAAATTTGGACCCATCAGACCAAAGGACAGATTTCCACCGGTCTAATGTCCATTGTTCATGTTTATTGGCCAAAGCATGTCTCTTCTTATTATTGGTGTCCTTTAGTAGTAGTTTCTTTGCAGCAATTCAACCATGAAGGCCTGATTCATGCAGTCTCCTCTGAACAGTTGATGTTGAGATGTGTCTGTTACTTGAACTCTGTGAAGCATTTATTTGGGCTGCAATTTCTGAGGCTGGTAACTCTAATGAACGTATCCCCTGCAGCAGAGGTAACTCTGGGTCTTCAATTCCTGTGGCGGTCCTCATGAGAGCCAGTTTCATCATAGCGCGTGATCGTTTTTGCGACTGCACTTGAAGAAACTTTAAAAGTTCTTGACATTTTCCGGATTCACTGACCTTCATGTCTTAAAGTAATGATGGACTGTCGTTTCTCTTTTTTGGTTACTACATAATTCCATATGTGTTATTTCATAGTTTCTACATAGTTCTACAATGTAGAAAATAGTAAAAATAAAGAAAAACCCTTGAAAGAGTAGGCGTGTCCAAACTTTTGAGTGGCTAATATTGCGTTGATACGATCACAATTCCCACAGTAAAGGGAAACATTGATAGTGATAACTAACGATGAAATCTCTAGAAAGTTCAGTAAAGTTCAATCTCGTGCTTCTCTGTGCACGCTGATATTTATTCTGCGTGGCAGTCCCGGGGGAGCTGTGAGCCTGCGCACGGGCACAGCTTAGAGGGAACATTTCCAAACAAGTAACCCTATTGGTGCCAATGGAGCGATGCGTAGGGTGATTGCCTTTCACACGAGCAACCCTGGTTTGCTTCCCTGCCCTGCTGTTCGCTACATTGGTGTCAGAAGTGGAATGGCGGCTGTGAGGTCATCAGAACGCACGGCCCAGACGTGTGAGTAGTCGACTTCCCGTTCGGAGGGGGCAGTGTGAGCCACATTCCAGTTCCCACCATGTGGGTTAACCATATTGGTGCGATGCGTAGGGTGTTTGCCTTTCTCACCATCGACCTGGGTTATCTTCCCTGCCCTGTTTGATACACTACTGAAATAATAGACTACCTGTTGAACACAGAGACACAATAATATGAGCGAAAGGATTTGAGGATAATATCAGTTAGTGTTGATTTAGAGTTGTCTTCTGGGTTCAGCCTTCTAGCTGCCTTTATCAATTGGGTGAAATGTAACAAATGACATGGCCTCAGAGTTTGGAGATAACCAGTCCCAGTTTAAATCACTATGACAACCATTTCATTATTTCCCCAGAGCAGCAAGGAAATCTAGAGACTCAACTTTTGCTAAATCAATAAAAATCACCTTTATTCACCAAGTACATTTAAACATACATATGTAGGATCTTAATTTGGAACATTTAGAACGAAAATACTTAACTAATGGTTCGTGTCTCTGGCAACCGAACCGATAGAACGAACGACCAGCCGGCTTGGGTAGCAACCCCTTGTGTCGGGACTATATCTTGTGGAAGGATTAAATAGAATGATAGAGTGTATAGTCCTTTAGTCTCTATGGGTCAGTTGGCCAGTTGGTGAGGGCTACAGCATGGGGAAAGAAACTGTTCAGATGGGGGTCTATAACATCCAATCACATAGGTTTACAGCAGCTGACAGTTGCAACATCATTGCTAATAATGCAAACTGCCTTGGTTTAGATAAAGACAAGTTCTGTACAGATGAAGGATCTTAATTTAATCAGCCTGTTGCTGGAGAACTATTTGAGGGTTAAAAAGGCTTCGGAAGTTAGTAATTTCCACTTTTCCACCTTTCCCTTTTGAAAAATGTAAATTTATTATAATCCACATAATAATTCAAATGTTGTGTTGCTTCAGGATTATTTTCCTGCTGTAGCAAACCGTCTCAAATTAAGATCCTACATCTGTAGCAATATACCTGTCTTTAATGTACATGGCTATATTAGGAGGACAGGATTTTCTTTAGACCATTGTTTTTTGACCATTTGACATATTTTATTTACTGTTGTTTAGGCTGGTTGAATGAGTTCCCTATGAGAGGCTACTTCATCTGCAAGAAAACAGGCGGCCGCACCAGTTTCCTCATATGAAATACAAAGTAAGTGTGTAGCCTACGCACTTACAAAATGGCTGTTGAAACTGTGGGATCCATTTCGCGGCAACATTAAAATTAGGATAAATGTGTTGATTTGAAGGAAAGACGGGCAGACTCTGGTAAGTCTAGGCTACATAGAACTATTATATTAGAAAGTTAGGTTGTTTACAGACATTCAATAGTCAGAGTAGGTTTGATATATGATCACTTATCATGCTGACCAACCTGATGGTCTCTGTTGGAAATGTGAAACATATCATGCCTAGGCTACAAGCTCTGTCCTGCTACTGTTACTGTTATAACGTTATGGGAACTGATATGAACAGGTTTAGGCTGGTCATCTAGGATATGTAGGCTATAGCTGAGGTATAGACCTCCATCTGCATATCACTAACAAACCGCTATTATATATTATAACCTAGCCTACTTTACATAATATAAATCTCCTACTTGTTGCAAAAATACTTTCTGAATGTATCAATGATTTCCCCTCAGATCAATCAAGCCTGTTTTAGCCCTTCTGTCTACATTCTCAGATTGAAAGACAATAAATAGCCTACTTTTAATGAATACAAATACAGTGGGGAAAAAAGTATTTAGTCAGCCACCAATTGTGCAAGTTCTCCCACTTAAAAAGATGAGAGAGGCCTGTAATTTTCATCATAGGTACACGTCAACTATGACAGACAAAATGAGAAAATCCATTGTAGGATTTTTTATGAATTTATTTGCAGATTATGGTGGAAAATAAGTATTTGGTCAATAACAAAAGTTTCTCAATACTTTGTTATATACCCTTTGTTGGCAATGACACAGGTCAAACGTTTTGTGAAAGTCTTCACAAGGTTTTCACACACTGTTGCTGGTATTTTGGCCCATTCCTCCATGCAGATCTCCTCTAGAGCAGTGATGTTTTGGGGCTGTCGCTGGGCAACAAAGACTTTCAACTCCCCTCCAAAGATTTTCTATGGGATTGAGATCTGGAGACTGGCTAGGCCACTCCAGGACCTTGAATTGCTTCTTACGAAGCCACTCCTTCGTTGCCCGGGCGGTGTGTTTGGGATCATTGTCATGCTGAAAGACCCAGCCACGTTTCATCTTCAATGCCCTTGCTGATGGAAGGAGGTTTTCACTCAAAATTTCATGATACATGGCCCCATTCATTCTTTCCTTTACACGGATCAGTCGTCCTGGTCCCTTTGCAGAAAAACAGCCCCAAAGCATGATGTTTCCACCCCCATGCTTCACAGTAGGTATGGTGTTCTTTGGATGCAACTCAGCATTCTTTGTCCTCCAAACACAACGAGTTGAGTTTTTACCAAAAAGTTATATTTTGGTTTCATCTGACCATATGACATTCTCCCAATCCTCTTCTGGATCATCCAAATGCACTCTAGCAAACTTCAGACGGGCCTGGACATGTACTGGCTTAAGCAGGGGAACACGTCTTGCACTGCAGGATTTGAGTCCCTGGCGGCGTAGTGTGTTACTGATGGTAGGCTTTGTTACTTTGGTCCCAGCTCTCTGCAGGTCATTCACTAGGTCCCCCCTGTGTGGTTCTGGGATTTTTGCTCACCGTTCTTGTGATCATTTTGACCCCACGGGGTGAGATCTTGCATGGAGCCCCAGATTGAGGGAGATTATCAGTGGTCTTGTATGTCTTCCATTTCCTAATAATTGCTCCCACAGTTGATTTCTTCAAACCAAGCTGCTTACCTATTGCAGATTCAGTCTTCCCAGCCTGGTGCAGGTCTACAATTTTGTTTCTGGTGTCCTTTGACAGCTCTTTGGTCTTGGCCATAGTGAAGTTTGGAGTGTGACTGTTTGAGGTTGTGGACAGGTGTCTTTTATACTGATAACAAGTTCAAACAGGTGCCATTAATACAGGTAACGAGTGGAGGACAGAGGAGCCTCTTAAAGAAGAAGTTACAGGTCTGTGAGAGCCAGAAATCTTGCTTGTTTGTAGGTGACCAAATACTTATTTTCCACCATAATTTGCAAATAAATTCATTAAAAATCCTACAATGTGATTTTCTGGATTTTTTTTCCTCAATTTGTCTGTCATAGTTGACATGTACCTATGATGAAAATTACAGGCCTCTCTCATCTTTTTAAGTGGGAGAACTTGCACAATTGGTGGCTGACTAAATACTTTTTTTCCCCACTGTACGTGTGAGACATGGCCTTGTGTTGCTGCACTGTCTATAACTACCTTAACAAACAGTGACTTATTATTATTATTGACAGTTAACATGGAGAAGAAATGTCACAACCAGATGTTCATCTGATTGCATTAAATAGCCTGACTGTTTCGATGTCTGTTAGTAAATGTTTTATTTCTCAAAGAGATAATGAAAAAATGAGAACAATTGACGTTCAAGAATTAGTTGTCACTGTTAACCACAACCAACATGCTGCATCTCTGTTTAGGGGTCAGTGGTCTAAAATGAGTCTCTCTGGGGAGAGAGAGGAGGGGGTCCCTGCCTCTAAAATGAGTCTCTCTGGGGAGAGAGAGGAGGGGAGCCCTGCCTCTAAAATGAGTCTCTCTGGGGAGAGAGAGGAGGGGGGTCCGGCCTCTAAAGTACGTCTCTCTGGGGAACATGACACCAAAGCTAAAAGGTGAGATTACTGTTTTGTTTAAGAATTATTATGTACATTTCCAAAACTCCACAAAATTTTCACATTCGTTTTTTTCATCAGAAAATATTGCTTCTGGGTACCTTCAATATTACTGATCTCAGATTTTTAATTAATAGACTTTAGATGTGTATGAAAATGTGCTTTTTTGCAAAACGCTGTGTATCCAATGTTTAGCTGGAATGGGATGTTCGTATCCTGTATATATGACTGTGATATGTGGTTGTCACACTTAGCTATCTTTAGACAAATGGACTTACAGATGCCATATCTTAATTTGACCTAGTTCCTCACAGCAGCAAAATTATCCTGCAGCAACAGGAAATGTGAATTATTATGTGGATTATAATTCATAAAAAAATGTTGTTAGGGCAAATCAAGTCTTAAAAGCTAAAATACACTACAATACAGCAACTGTATTGTAAGTCACTCTGGGCCTGGTTTCCCGATAGTGATGGAATTTAGGGTTATGAGTGTTTTAAGTGTTTCTTTCCTACAACGGCTGAAGATGTAACATGCACTTCCCACGCACCACGCAGAGAGAAGGGTCGCTATGATGACTGAAAACACAACCGTGGGAAAACGAGTGACACATTTCTGGGCAAGGGCGGTCCATTTAAAATGAATTCATTCTTCCCTCGCCCTTTGCCCTGCAAGTGTCCACTCAAAATGCGTCATGAAACGTCATCAGAAGTGTCCACTTAACTTGAGGGCTGAGGGGAGAGGGAGTCTTTGAAGTGTTTGAAACGCTGCCATGGATAGTATCGAAGTAACATTACCACATGATCAATGACGTCCGAAGCTTTGTTTGATCTCATGCTTTTTCAAACCGTGTGTTGCAAAATGCGAGAGATCTCCCTGATTTCTCCCTGGTGCTTTTTTCGAAGCAAAGTATTTTTCTAACACTGACCTCTACTGGACACCTTATTTACACATTTAGTTTGATGTCTTCCAGTTTGTAGCCCCTGAATGGTAGCTCAGCAGGTAGGGACGGGGATTTGGATCAGACATCAACATAGGCACAAGATTGAATCCCTGCTATGGTCGAACAATTATTTTCTGTGAAACCACACAATCTTCCCATTGTTGTTTAAATAATGTGTTTTATTTAGTGTAGCCTATGATAATATTCTGTCTTTAGTATCCTGAATAATACCACAGATGCATCGTTTTTGAAAACATAGTGAACCTGGAGGCAAAAAGCGAACCCCACATTCTAACTAAATGTTGTTTATTAGCACTCAAATCTATCAATGGCATTTTCGGCACAATTTGGTGAAAGCCCCAAAGCGTTCAGAAAGCCTTGGTTTCCCACCACTAGTGGACACCCCCATGAATGTCTTTCAGAACCCCTCCTAAAACCACCTGTTTCGTTTTGGTTGTTGTTAATGACTCTTTGTTAGTTCCTTCTTCTGTTTGAGAGACAATGTTTAATTTCTTGTTGAGGAACGTAACAATGTTCATGTGATTAAATTAAATCACCCGACTGTTTGGATATGTCTGTTAGTAAATGTTTTATTTCTAAGAGAACATGAGTAAAAGAGAACAATTGACATTCTAGAATGAGTTGTCACTGTGTTCACCACAACCAACATGCTGCATCTCTGTTTAGGGGTCAGTGGTCTAAAATGAGTCTCTCTGGGGAGAGAGAGGAGTGGGGCCCTGCCTCTAAAATGAGTCTCTCTGGGGAACATGACACCAAAGCTAAGAGGTGAGATGACAATTTTATGAAGAATTTATGAAGTTTATTTACAAAATAAATAGCTATCTTAAGATGAATGCACTTACTGTAAATCACTCTGGATTAGAGTATCTGCTAAATCAGGAGTTCTCAATCCGGGGTCAGTGGAGGTACTGCAGGGGTTCTGCAGCACCCTGACTGGACTCGTTGCAATGGAAGACATTTGATTGGATTTTCACGACACGACCACTTTGCCTACTCTTCATTATTAACTAATATAATGGAATGCATATTTTATTAACCAATTCTGATGGTTGTTACAAGCAGAATTTTGACAATATTACCATTATACCAACACACTCTTCACACCCGTTTAACAACTCTAAATAGCTTTGGCATAGTAGGCATCAAGTCCCTTGCCAATAATGTTGCCTACAACGTTGCATACAATGTTCATTTTCATCGAACACATATTTCGCCCTAGATGCCTTCAATTGCCCAATTTATAGCCATGCCCAATTTACGATTATTTTTTAACAACATGATGTTGCGCTCCAAAAGGATAACTTGGAGCATGAGAACCATGAGAACCAAAAAGGCTTATATTACTTCCTTAATATATGGAACCAGTAAAAGTTATATATATTTTGGGGGTTCAGTGAAGAAGAACCTGTACAGTTCTGATCAACCATGTGTAGCCCCGTGTAGCTCAGTTGGTAGAGCATGGCGTTTGCAACGCAAGGGTTGTGGGTTTGATTCCCACGGGGGGCCAGTAGGAAAAATAAATAATGTATCCACTCACTAACTGTAAGTCGCTCTGGATAAGAGCGTATGTAAAAAATGATAAACGAAAGGTGAATGTTTTGAGGATGTGAACCCAGCAGCCCTTCAGTGGTCCGAAC
Organism: Coregonus clupeaformis; assembly: GCF_020615455.1. NCBI lineage: Eukaryota > Metazoa > Chordata > Actinopteri > Salmoniformes > Salmonidae > Coregonus > Coregonus clupeaformis. The sequence continues at coordinate 161,848 of NW_025534184.1, read as the reverse complement.
AAGCCCGCCCGTTTTTTCAAGCGCCCGACCCGGTATTCGAACAAGGCGCCATAGGTCCAACTCCTGCCACAGCTACAACTCCTTAGACGCCGGGTGAAAACCGGATTTAATCTTCAGAAATAAGCATGAGTTGATCTGCCAAAATGAAGACCAAATGCTATGCAGACATACATGGTATCACTTATACATAATTATTATACAGAAATCATTGCCAAAAGCACAAGACATATTGTTTCATGTAGGTCTATATTATTTCTGGATTGATCATATAGAAAGTGAATTGTTCAATTTGCTTTTTGCTTTACGGTCAGTGACAGTATGAGTGTAGCCAGATCCTTTTCACTCGCTATCCTTGTTTCATCTTGTGGTTAACCGGATTCGTCATCATCCTCGAGGGACAGACAAACGACCTGCTAGCTAGCCAAGCTAGTCGGTACAGCTAGCAAAGCTAGCTACTCTTTACCAGCAGCATCCTAGTTATCCTAGCTACCACTACATCATCACCGGCTGCCTGCATATCTTGTGGACCGATGGAGCTCCCTGGTTGTTTCTTCCACCTGTTAAATACCGTGGAGGGCTTCTCCCTCTCTCGTTGACGGATGCTGGCCTACGCTCCCTCTGTCCGGTTCTCACCTCTCCTCTAGATGGACGGTAACTTTAGTGTTTAACCCCTCTGTGTCCAAGGACCGAACTTTTGAATATTATTTTCGGGGCGCCTCAAGTGGCATTTTTTACAACGTTTTTTCCTGATGAAAAATAGTTAATTGCATCCACCATGGAGCCCAGTTTCATAATATCACCTTCTGTCTCCAGTTATGAAGTAATCACGAAAAAACAAGCCTTATTTTAGGTCATTTTTCACCCTACCAGCTCCTTTTAGTTCTATTGAGCTCCGTGACACCGACTCGCCTTCAGAACGTTCTATTCCCAATCCATTGTTCTGCGTCACAATGCCAGCTTCACTATTGTTATCAATGAGACCTGCCTGCGTTAACCCTGTAGGTTTACCTCAGGTAACTTATTATTAACAAGGTTACGGCTACTTGGTGAGCGCGCACACTGTTCACCTGAGTACATGTTGTGGTCACCAATAGTGAGGTGAGACACAGTTTAAGAGGCGATGGCTGGCAGATAGCCATCAAACCTTAAACAGTTTCTGGTAATGGTTAACATTATTTGTTTTCAGAAAAAGGTGTACAACCTAAACAAAATGCATGTCCCTGTCCTCTTTTTCAAAATGTGGCCAATTTAAAATTTACATTTTTTTATTAAGAAATAACACATTTTCTTTGATGATGTGTTGTTTTTAAATGGCTGCGCAGGTTCAATGAATTGCAAACCAAATGGATATAATGGGGTGATTGTTGTCTAATCGGGTGGTCTAGCTCATTGATTTGTAGATCTGACGCAGTTGTTACCTCAGATTATGAGCCTAGCAGGTGTCGTGAATGAGGTGTGTTGTACCCACAGATGGCCACAGGGAGGAGCAAGAGAGCTATAACCCCATACAGTTTTTATTTTTGCCTTAAAATCCCTAAACCTATCAATCAATCTATCAAATGTATTTATAAAGCCCTTTTTACATCAGCATATGTCACAAAGTGCTATACAGAAACTCTAACCTTACGAAAAACCAATTTTAGCCTTAACCCTAGGTATAACCTATTTTAGCATTAACCGTAACCCTAATTCTAGGGTAGGGTAGCCTAGAACACTTTTAGAAACTATTTTAGTAATAATATTATCTTAGTAAATACAATTATAGTGCTAAATAGCATTTAGATTATTTTGTTAATCAAAACCTGTCTAAGCGTTTTGCTGTTAAAAAAAAAAGTTATTTTATGATATTTATTATTGCAAGGCAGAACACTTGATAAACAAGCCACATTAGTTTTATTTTCCAAATGTGGATTGAACTGGGTGACCTAGTAACCTCTGTGTGAAAGTCCAGCAATTTGCGTGGGATAGGTGGGGCAGGTTTGAGACTAATCTAAGGAATTAACAAGAAAAATACACTTTATTTCTCAGCTGCCTCACTAATGTCTGTACGTGAATTCATCACTTTTAATTGTTAAATATTTCCAATAGATGGCAGCATAAGACCACGAAGCATCAGTTATAGGCTACAAGCAGCAATATGATTAACATAAAATAGCATGCAACCAAATACTATATATCCCATGATTTTCTAAAATGGTCACTCATTACTTTAGCTAGCTATATATCTCGTATTAGGCCTGTGATCCTTTTGGAAGAGCAATTAAATAGTGACTATAGCAGGTGTTGAACCCCTGGTAAATAATCACTAGTCAGATGCTCCAACCTCAACCCTAGTATACATGCATTTTTAAATATCTAATATTGCGATTAAACAACCTCGGAATAGATAAGACAAGAGTGCGCCAATAAATTACATCATGCAACCCTCGCGGTTAGCAAATGTACCTCAACATGCCCCTCGCTTGTGCTAAAAGGCAGAGTGCTCGCTGCTGGTTGATGAATCTGACAATGAATGTACTAGGAAAATACGTTTTTCTCGACCAGAGGTGACTAAATTAATGTTCATGCTTATTGATAATCGCTATAGTACTGAAGTATAATTTCAAAACATGAGCATAAAAACAGCTAATAATAATAAACATGAATCATCATTATATTACTTCACAGTAATGTGTTAAATGCTTTTTCAGTCATTCCTCTTGCGTTAGCAGTGTGGAAAGGGACAGTAAAAAGCGTGTGCAGGAGTTTTCCTGTGAGGGGGAGTGGTGTTGTATCCAGGGAGAAAACTAAACTAACCTTCTGAAATGTCATTCATGGTCTTAGGTTGCCATCTATCGGAATTATTTAGCAACTGCAGTAGTACTGAATAAAGTATATCCTTACTAAAGTACTAATTACTCAGAATTGCAAAATATTACATTTTCTAGTTCATTTGACCAGTTACGACCATAAAATAACCATTTATAGCATAACAAACAATGAAACTGACATAAACCAAAAACACCATATATATATATAAAAATCATCATTATATCACTATATATACATATATATATAATGATTTATTTAGATGGGTGTCATTATCTGCCAAAGTAACACCACTGTAGATAAAGAAGAGCTCTCCAGTAGGTGAACCAAAACATTCAAAGGCCATTTTATCAAAATTGAGGTTACAAGTTTATCATATTTCAAAACATGATTTACTTTCCCATTGTTCTTCAACTGTAGTGTATGATATACCTTTTTCTAGCTGAGTCTCTACTTTTATCCAATGTAAAAAACACCATTTCAAATTTTGCTACATAAGATCGAGCCGGTCGGTCACATTTGACTGTATAAAACCTAGCAGTACTACTTATTTCTCTGAGAGTGAGGCAGATATATATTATTACTGTGTAAAACCTAGCAGTACTACTTATTTCTCTGAGAGTGAGGTAGATATATATTATTACTGTGTAAAACCTAGCAGTTCTACTTATTTCTCTGAGAGTGAGGCAGATATATTATTACTGTGTAAAACCTAGCAGTACTACTTATTTCTCTGAGAGTGAGGCAGATATATAGCATTTTGCAATAAAATGATTATTTGTCTCTCTGAAATGAAACCATTAAGTGATAGATTTTAAACAAATACATGTCTCCAATCTCTTTCATAATTTCTTCAAACAATAAAAGCTAATTTACGAACATTTCTGAAAATGGATATATAGCGTTTTGGAATGAAAATCTTCTTATGTTTCCCCATCCGAGCTCAGAGTAGATGAGAGACGTAATGTTTGTCTCTGTTGTGTTGAAGTCCAATCATGCAGGAGAGACCAGCCTCCCCTGTACCCAGCTGTGTGTCCATGAAGAGTGACCAGTCTATGCATCAACCTATACAGTTTAGAGAGGGAGACTTTTCTACTGAACAAAGGTAAGAAGAACTCATGGGTCATGGTCAGTGAGTTAAACAACACTATCTCTAGTCATTTCTCCTCTCCCATTTTCCCATTTATTTTTGTTGTTTTCATAAATTATAGGCTAATCCTTTTTATCCATTTTCATAGTCCTGAAACAATATTAAACAAACACAACATTCCCTCCCTGTGTGTGTGTGTGTGTGTGTGTGTGTGTGTGTGTGTGTGTGTGTGTGTGTGTGTGCAAGTGTGTGCACTCCCCAGATAAGGAGATGTAATCCCTATCCTTATTGCCGAGTCAATTTCACCCCTACCTACATGTACATATTACCTCTATTACCTCAACTACCTGGTACCCCTCCACATTGACTCGGTACTCCTTATAGCCTCATTATTGTTATTTTATTATGTTACTATTTCAATTTCTTTATTTAGCGAAATGTTGTGACTTTTTAACTCTGCATTGTTGGGAAAGGGCTCGTAAGTAAGCATTTCACGGTAAATTGTACCACTGTTGTATTCGGCACATATGAGAAATACAATTTGATTTGATTTGAAGCTCATGCGCAGAAATACGTAATTGGGTCCAACGGTCATCTTGTGCCGAACTGCACATGTGCAGGCCGTCAAATCAAAGGCACTCCTTCCATATAAAGTTGTTTTTGACTAACATGAAAATGTTTCAGTTTGTTAAACTACTTAAGACAGAACATTTTCAAAATTAAAAACTAAGGAAGTCATTTTTACCTCTCATTGACTTCTCAAACCCCAAACCTTGGTCTGCTTCATATGTATTCCCAGAATATTTTTTTTTACATCAGCAGTTGTCACAAAGTGCTTATATAGAAACCCAGTCTAAAACCCCAAAGAGCAAGCAATGCAGATGTAGAAGCACGGTGGCTAGCAAAAACTCCCTAGAAAGGCAGGAACCTAGGAAGAAACCTAGAGAGGAACCAGGCTCTGAGGGGTGGCCAGTCCTCTTCTGGCTGTGCTGGGGAGAGATTATAAGAGTACATGGCCATTAAGTTCAGATCGTTTTTCAAGATTTTAAAATGTTCATAGATGACTAGCAGGGTCAAATAATAATCACTGTGGTTATAGAGGGTGCAACACGTCAGCACATCAGGAGTAAATGTCAGTTGGCTTTTCATAGCCGAGCATTCCGAGGTCGAGACAGCAGGTGTTGTAGAGAGAGAGAAGGAGAGGGAGAGGGAGAGAGAGAGAGGGTCGAAACAGCAGGTTCGGGACAAGGTCACACGTCAGGTGAACAGGTCAGAGTTCCATATCCGCAGGCAGACCAGTAGAAACTGGATCAGCAGCACGACAAGGTATCACGTCCGGTGGAGCATGTATCGATACTGATAGGATCGAAAGAAGGGGAGTGCTGCTCTCAGATCAGTTTTCTCCATTCAAATATTTTCTTAACATTATAATTAGTTCACAATACTGATGATGGATCAGCTTCTAGAAAGATATTACTACCTACGGCTGCAAATATTGAGGTAGTTTATTCTAGTGCTTACACAATAAAAATGCACTAAATCACAGATTCGGCACATCATTGGGCACATGTTAGGGTACACATCATGAAATATATTGAGACAAATTACAGATTAGCCTATAAGTAGAAAAATAGAACTCAATTGATTGAACATGAAATGTATTTCAATATGATTGAAATAGGCCTATAGCCTGCTGTTTATATTTTAATGCAGTCATCTCGGTTTTCCTTTGAAGCATCATTTTATACATCACTTGTTTGTATCAATTGCAAAGACATTTGCAACTTTGTATTTGTAGTCAACTTTGTTCTGAATTTATCGGCATCACAGAGAGACGGATAAACTATGTGATTCTATGTTTAGGGGAGATCTTCTGTGTTTAAAGTGATGCAGGAGGGAAAAAAAAGTTTATATAATAATACACAACTCACTTAGTCTTTCTACGAGTGGTCTGAGGCAGGCGTTAGATTATGAGCGTTTTCAAGTGCAACGTTAATAACGATGGTTTTGGGAAACAGCTCAGAGATTTAACGATGCTCGATCCGAATGTTCTAACAATAAACTAGATAGATTCTATCAATAATAGGAAGGTTCTAATGATGAATTATCCTTAAGATACTTTTGTGAGACTGGAACCTGTATAAGAACATCTGCTAAATGACTAAAATGTAATGTTTTACGTACAGATCTCATATTACTGTATTGAATTTTGTACATTTGTAAAGATTTTTATAAAAAATGAAGTTATTTGTTCCATTTGACTGGGTGAAACCTATCTGTACTACTTATTTCTCTGAGAGTGAGGCAGATATAAAGCATTTGGCAAAAACAACTACATTATTTGTCTGTCTGAAATAAACCATCAAGTGATTTTAAACAAATACATGTCTGTAATTGAACAACCCCATGCCATGATTAGCTAGTGAAAAAACACACCAATCTCTTTCATAATTTCTTTAAACAATAAAAGCTAATTTACGAACATTTCTGAAAATGGATATATAGCGTTTTGGAATGAAACTCTTGTTTCCCCATCTGAGCTCAGAGTAGATGAGAGATGTAATGTTTGTCTCTGTTGTGTTGAAGCCAAATCAAGCAGGAGAGACCAGCCTCCCCTGTACCCAGCTGTGTGTCCATGAAGAGTGACCTGTCTATGAATATACCTATATCCTTTAGAGAGGGAGACTTTTCTACTGAACAAAGGTAAGAAGAACTCATGGGTCATGGTCAGTGAGTTAAACAACACTGTCTCTAGTCATTTCTCCTCTCCCATTTTCCCATTTATTTTTGTTGTTTTCATAATCCATAGGCTAATCCTTTTTTCCATTTTCATAGTCCTGAAACAATATTAAACTAACAAAACATTCCCTCCCTGTGTGTGTGTGTGTGTGTGTGTGTGTGTGTGTGTGTGTGTGTGTGTGTGTGTGTGTGTGTGTGTGTGTGTGTGTAATGTAATCTCATGTTTTGTCCACAGAAACCAACAGGAGAGATCACAGTCAGAGATTCTCAGTGGTCAGTCTTCCCAGAGTCATCAAACAGACCTGGCCTCCATATTCAGTGTATGTGGTCCTTTTATGTACATTTGTTTTTGTTTACCTCAAGTGAAGTTGATCTGTCAATCATTCATTAATGTGTTAATGAGAAAGCATTTAGTCTCTTGCTTAACTGATTTACTTGATTTATTTCAGTTGCTTGAAGAGAATATTATGACATTTGTGAAGAACGAGCTGAAGATATTCAAGAGGCTTCTTAGTCCAGAACTCCCAGAAGGCTTTGAGAGTCAGAAGCAGGATAAGGAAGTGGTGGATGCTGAAGATGAGAAGCAGGAGAGCAGTGCCAGAGAGGGGGCTCTGAAGATCACACTGCATGTCCTGAGGAAAATAAACCAGAAGGAGCTTGCTGACACACTGGAGAAAAGTAAGAGCTGTCTGCCTCATGTTGAATGCTGATTTAAAACAAACATTTAAAAGCTGTAGCTAAAGTACAGCTAAAGTAGCCGTGTAACTCAGTGATATTGTAGCAGCCTTAACACAACACCTAGTGACCTCATCAAGTAGCAGAAGGATGTGTTGTGTTGAGAGAGAGAGAGAGAGAGAGAGAGAGAGAGAGAGAGAGAGAGAGAGAGAGAGAGAGAGAGAGAGAGAGAGAGAGAGAGAGAGAGAGAGAGAGAGAGAGAGAGAGAGAGAGAATACCAATAATAATATAATCAGTCACACCAGTCTGTAATGCATTATGAAAACATTTACAGATTTATACAGACAGTTAAGAGAATACATTATTATAATTTAAACTTCATAACACAGTTTTACAAAACTGTAAGCATTAAAACAGACGTAATATTAATATCCTCTGTGTTATTTCTTCATTCAGATGAGCTTGCTGTGGTTTGCCAACGTGAACTCAAATATAATCTAAAGAAGAAGTTTCAATGTGTATTTGAGGGGATCACTAAACAAGGAAACCCAACACTTCTCAAGAAGATCTACACAGAGCTCTACATCACAGAGGGTGGAACAGGAGAGGTCAATAATGAACATGAGCTGAGACAGATTGAGACAACAACCAGGAAACAAGCAAGACCAGAGACTGCAATCAAATGTAAAGACATCTTCAAACCTTTAAGTGGACAAGACAAAGTTATCAGAACAGTGCTGACCAAGGGAGTCGCTGGCATTGGAAAAACAGTCTCTGTGCAGAAGTTCATTCTTGACTGGGCTGAAGGAAAAGCAAATCAGGATGTCCAATTTGTATTTTCATTCCCTTTTTCGGGAGCTGAATTTGATTAAAGAGGAAAAACACACTTTGATTGAACTTCTCAATCACTTCTCAATGGAAACCAAAGAATCAAGAATCTCCAACTACGACAAGTACAAAGTTCTGTTCATCTTTGATGGTCTGGATGAGTGCCGACTGCCCCTAGACTTCCAGAAGAACAAGATGTGTTTTGACGTCACAGAGTCAACCTCAGTGGATGTTCTGTTGACAAATCTCATCAAGGGAAATCTGCTTCCCTCTGCTCTCCTCTGGATAACTACCCGACCTGCAGCAGCCAATAAGATCCCTTCAGGGTGTGTTCACCAGGTGACAGAGGTACGAGGGTTCAATGACCCACAGAAGGACGAGTACTTCAGGAAGAGATTCAGTGATGAGGACCTGGCCAGCAGAATCATCTCACACATAAAGACATCAAGGAGCCTCCACATCATGTGCCACATTCCAGTCTTCTGTTGGATTTCTGCAATAGTCCTTGAACACATGCTGAAACATAAGAGAGAAGAGATGCCCAAGACTCTGACTGAGATGTACTCACACCTTGTGGAGTTTCATACCAAACAGAAGAATGAAAAGTATCTTGGGAAAGAAGAGACAGGTCCACACTGGAATAAAGAGAGCATTCTGTCACTGGGAAAACTGGCTTTTCAACAGCTTGTTGAGGGCAATCTGATTTTCTATAAAAAAGACCTGAAAAGGGCTGGCATTGATGTCAATGAAGCATCAGTGTACTCAGGATTGTGCACACAGATCTTTAAAGAGGAATGTGGGCTGTACCAGGAAAAGGTGTACTGCTTCGTGCATCTGAGCATTCAGGAGTTTCTGGCTGCTGTATATGTGTTCCTCTCATTCATCAACAACAATGACAATCTAATGGCCGAACCTCAATCAATGTTCAGCTACTTTTTTGCGCAGTCCAGAGACAAGCCTGAAGTTACTTTCTACAAGAGTGCTGTGGATAAAGCCTTACAAAGTGAGACGGGAAACCTGGACCTTTTCCTCCGCTTCCTTCTGGGCCTCTCACTGGAGTCCAATCAGAAGCACTTACGAGGTCTACTGACAAAGACAAGAAGCAGCTCACAGAGCCATGAAAAAACAGTCAAGTACATCAAGGAGAAGATCAGGGAGAATCCCTCTCCAGAGAGGTGCATCAATCTGTTCCACTGTCTGAATGAACTGAATGACCATTCTCTAGTGGAAGAAATCCAAAGCTACCTGAGATCAGGAAGTCTCTCAGAAGCCAAACTGTCACCTGGACATTGGTCAGCTCTGGTCTTTGTGTTGCTGACTTCAGAAAAGGAGCTGGATGTGTTTGACCTGAAGAAATACTCCAGATCAGAGGAAGGTCTTCTGAGGCTGCTGCCAGTGGTCAAAGCCTCCAGAGCTGCTCTGTGAGTAAATACAAGTATATTTAAGTACTAATCATCAGTTTAGAGAAAAATATATATTATAGTATGTATATAATACTATATTGAAAAACATATTGAATCACTGCATTGATGTTCACATTAGTATAAAAATATGACCATACAATTCTAGGAGACAGAAGATGAATCTATATGTTGTTTGAGAGAATAAACCAAATGCTGCTCTGTTAAATTAACAGTGTGTTTGTGAAATCATGATGATCTCTTTTTCAGGCTGTCAGGCTGTGGAGTCACAGAGGAAGGCTGTGCTTCTCTGGTCTCAGCTCTGAAGTCAAACCCCTCACACCTGAGAGAGCTGGATCTGAGTAACAATGACCTGAAGGATTCAGGAGTGAAGCTGCTCTCTGCTGGACTGGGGAATCCCCACTGTAAACTGGAGACTCTGAGGTCAGTATTCCTGTATCACACAATGAACACACATACACTGGACACACACTGGACACACACACACACCCAGGACACACATACTATACACACACACACTGGACACACACACACACTAGACACACAACCTGGACACACACTCATTGGACAACACACACACACACACTGGACACACACACAAACACACACTGGACACACACACACTGGACACACAACCTGGACACACACTCATTGGACAACACACACACACACACTGGACACACACACACAAACACACACTGGACACACACACACACAAGGATTAATTGAGTAGTGTTTAGAAACATGTTATCTACTGTTAATAATGATACATTCATTCATTTATATACAGTACCAGTCAAAAGTTTGGACACACCTACTCATTCAAGGGTTTTTCTTTATTTTTAATATTTTTTACATTGTAGAATAATAGTGAAGACATCAAAACTATGAAATAACACAATATGGCATTGTGTAGTAACCAAAAAAGTGTTAAACAAATCAAAATATATGTTATATTTAAAAATATTCAAATAGCCACCCTTTGCCTTGATGACAGCTTTGCACACTCTTGGCATTTTCTCAACCAGCTTCACCTGGAATGCTTTTCCAACAGTCTTGAAGGAGTTCCCACATATGCTGAGCACTTGTTGGCTGCTTTTCCTTCACTCTGCGATCCAACTCATCCCAAACCATCTCAATTGGGTTGAGGTTGGGTGATTGTTGAGGCCAGGTCATCTGATGCAGCACTCAATCACTCTCCTTCTTGGTCAAATAGAGGTGTGTTGAGTCATTGTCCTGTTAAAAAACAAATGATAGTCCCACTAAGCTTAAACCAGATGGGATGGCGTGACGCTGCAGAATGCTGTGGTAGCCATGCTGGTTAAGTGTGGTTAAATTCTAAATAAATCACAGACAGTGTCACCAGCAAAGCACCCCCACACCATAACACCTCCTCCTCCATGCTTTACGGTGGGAACTACACATGCGGAGATCATCTGTTCACCCACACCGCTTCTCAGAAAGAGACAGCAGTTGGAACCAACAATCTCAAATTTGGACCCTAGACCAAAGGACAAATGTTCACCGGTGTATTGTCCATTGCTCATGTTTCTTGGCTCAAGCAGGTCTCTTTTTTATTATTGGTGTCCTTTAGTAGTGGTTTCTTTACAGCAATTCGACCATGAAGGCCTGATTCACACAGTCCCCTCTGAACAGTTGATGTTGAGATGTGTCTGTGACTTGAACTCTGTGAAGAATTTATTTGGGCTGCAATTTCTGAGGCTGGTAACTCTAATGAACGTATCCTCTACAGCAGAGGTAACTCTGGGTCTTCCATTCCTGTGACGGTCCTAATGAGAGCCAGTTTCATCATAGCGCTTGATGGTTTTTGTGACTGCACTTGTTCTTAAAGTTCTTAAAATGTTCCGTATTGACTGACCTTCATGTCTTAAAGTAATGATGGATTGTTGTTTCTCTTTGCTTATTTGAGCTGTTCTTGCCATAATATGGACTTGGTCTTTTACCAAATAGGGCTATCTTCTGTATACCCCCCTACCTTGTCACAGCACAACTGATTGGTTCAACCACATTGAGAAGGAAAGAGATTCCACAAATTAACTTTTAAGAAGGCACTGTCATGAGCCCTCTCACTCCACCGGGTTACCACCTTAATTTGTTTCCACTATCTTCCACTCTGCTCACCTCCCTCTCTCTACTCAGCCTAACTAGCTCCACCTGTCCCTGCTCTGCTCGGCTCTAATTACTCTGCCAGCTGCGCTGCATTACCCACTAACCTCTCCCAGTATTTAGGCCCTGTCTTTCAGCTCTCCGGTGTCAGATCGTCTGCAAAGCTCACACCCGGAACCTGTTTGCTCGCGCTTCTGGCTCACCCTGGTTTTGTGACCCCGGACCTGCCTGTTTTTTGGATACTCTTCTGCCTCAGGAGATCCAGACCTGCTTCTGCCATTACGACTCCTGACTACTCTTCAATCCCGGTAACTCTGACCAGCCTTCTGCCTTGCTACTACGTATTTTGGATTTCCCTTGAACTGTACTGCTGCCTGGTTTCATTCCGCCCTGTTGTGTCTGTGTCTCCCCCCCCCCAGGACTTCTGGACCACCCACCACCGGCTTCATAGGACGCATCGCTGCCACTGGGGGGGGCACAGACCCAGCGCATTGGACGGGGATCCCTGTTACCCCCTGGAGCCTTCATTCACTCCCTACTTCCCTTTTCCCTTAAGTTTAATAAACTTTCTGGTGTGACGCAATTGTGGTCCTCTGGTCGTCTGTCTGAACCGTGACAGTACGATCTGACCATTATGGACTCAGCGCACACTTTCCCCGACATGGAAACCGATGAGCATGAGCAGCAGTTCCAGCAGCAGCAACAACAACTCGCCATGATCATTCAACTCCTCACCAACCTTACCCCAGCCAGTCTGCCCACCAGCCCAGCCCCCGAGTTACCTGCCCCGGTCATTGCAGCCGCTGCTCGAACCCAAGATTGGAAACCCCGAGCGGTTCAACGGCGATTCAACCCAGGTCCGGCCATTCCTGACTAGCTGCCGACTTCAGTTCTCCTTGCAGCCAAGGACCTTCGCCACGGAGGGGCTAAAGTTGGGTATGCCATCACTCACCTGACGGGCCGAGCTCGACTCTGGGGAACAGCAGAGTTCGAACGTCAAACCCCCGCATGTGCAACCTTCGACCTGTTTGCTGAGGAGATGCTGAAGGTGTTTGACCTGGATTCACCCACCGCAGGCGTCTCGTGAACTGTTCAGTATTCGACAAGGCAGACGTACAGTCGCAGACCATTCCATCGACTTCCGAACCCTGGCTAGACGAAGTTCTTGGAACACACCATCGTTGGTGGACGCGTTCTTCCATAGTTTGGCTGACTATATCAAGGACGAGTTGGTCTCCCATGAACTGCCTTCCACTCTTGATGAAGCCATCGCACTGACTGTCAGGATCGACAGAAGGATACAGACCCGTCGTCGTGAGAGGGGGCGCCAAGGTCCACCTACTACCGGCATTCGGAGAGATCCGACTGGGCTCCTGTCATCTACTGCCACTCACCCAGGTCAGCTTGATCAGTCTGAGCCTATGGAGATTGGGCGAGCCTCCCTCACTCCTGCAGAGCGCCAGCGCCGCTTCACCTCAAACCTCTGCCTCTATTGTGGAGGTGATGGACATCGTGTGGTAACCTGCCCTTTAAAGGGCCGAAGCTCACCGGGCGTAGGGGGAGTCCGGTTGAGTTCAATGACCATCCAGTCCTCCGACCGCAAACCCCTGCTGCAAGTTCACCTCCGCCTCTCTGACTCAACTCACACCTTGGCTGCTCTGGTGGATTCTGGCGCCGAAGCCAACATAATGGACATCAAGCTGGCACGCCAACTGGGACTGGAGAACCTCCGTTTGACACCTCCTATTCCTGCCCGGGCACTGGACGGACACTTACTCGGATCGGTCACTCATGTCACGGCCCCGGTCTCGATGGGTCTGTCCGGAAACCATCAAGAAACTATCCAGTTTCACCTGCTCCCCTCTCCAGGCCAACCCCTCATCCTGGGTTACCCATGGCTCCGCCCGGCACAACCCTCAGCTCGACTGGGTGACCGGGGTGATCAGGGAGTGGGGAGAGGACTGCCACCGAACCTGCCTGCTTGCTGCCGCACTACCCCCTCGGCCAGTACCTACTAACTCCGCTCCTGACCTCTCCAATGTCCCAGAATGCTACCATGGTCTCAGAGAGGTGTTTAACAAAGCAAGAGCCACATCTCTGCCCCCTCACCGACCGTACGACTGTGCCATCGACCTCCTCCCTGGAACAGCTCCTCCAAGGGGTCGTCTTTATTCGTTGTCTGCTCCTGAAAGAAAGTCCATGGAGGACTACATCAATGGCTCTCTGTCCGCAGGATTAATCCGTTCATCTTCATCTCCTGCTGGTGCTGGCTTCTTCTTTGTGGGGAAGAAGGACGGATCTCTTCGCCCCTGCATCGACTACAGGGGACTCAACGACATCACAGTGAAAAACCGTTACCCTCTGCCTCTGCTCACCTCTGCTTTTGAGTTGCTCCAGGGAGCCACTGTTTTTACCAAGTTGGATCTCAGAAACGCTTACCACCTAGTGCGGATCCGGGAGGGAGATGAATGGAAAACCGCATTCAATACACCAACAGGCCACTACGAGTATCTGGTTATGCCTTTTGGCCTCACCAATGCTCCTGCTGTGTTCCAGGCTCTAGTGAATGATGTACTGCGGGACATGTTAAACAAGTTTGTCTTCGTTTACCTGGATGACATCTTAATTTACTCCAGAAACCTGTCTGAACACACCCGCCATGTCCAGCAAGTCCTTCATCGTCTTCTGGAGAATTCCCTCTACGCCAAGGCAGAGAAATGTGAGTTTCACGTCAAGACAGTGGCCTTCCTGGGGTACATAGTGGCAGAAGGAAGTATCCAAATGGATCCTGCCAAAGTATCAGCAGTCACTTCATGGCCAGTTCCGGAGAACAGAAAGAAGCTGCAACAGTTTCTGGGGTTTGCTAACTTCTATAGGAAGTTTATCCGGAACTACAGTACCGTTGCTGCCCCTCTCACTGCTCTAACCAGCACCAAGCAACCCTTCACCTGGACCCCAGCAGCCGACAAAGCCTTCAGTACCCTCAAGGTGAGGTTCACCTCCGCTCCCATCCTCCAGATGCCTGATGTGGACCGGCAATTCATTGTGGAGGTGGACGCCTCGGATGTGGGAGTTGGTGCTGTGATTTCTCAGTGGGCTGCGGAGGATAGGAAGCTCCATCCCTGTGCCTTTTTCTCACGTCGGTTGTCCCCTCTGAGTGCAATTACGACATAGGGAACCGTGAGCTGCTGGTTGTGAAGCTTGCCTTGGAGGAGTGGCGTCACTGGCTGGAGGGGTCCACCATTCCATTTCTCGTTTGGACCGATCATAAGAACTTGGAGTACATCCGCACGGCCAAACGGTTGAACTCCAGGCAGTCCCGCTGGGCCCTGTTCTTCACCAGGTTTAATTTCACTCTGTCATACCGGCCTGGATCACGCAACACCAAGCCAGACGCCCTCTCCCGTCAATTCCAGAAGGATGACACCCCCCTCCAAGGACCCTGTGTCGATTCTGCCAAGTCCCTGCATCGTTGCAGCTCTGACCTGGGCTGTTGAGGAACAGGTGCTGGAGGCTCTCCGTAACCAGCCAGGTCCCAGCACTTGCCCAGCTGACCGCCTTTTTGTCCCCGAAGACCTGAGGTCCCAGGTCATTCAGTGGGGACATGACTCCCGCCTAGCTTGTCACCCTGGCTCCACCCGCACTTACAACCTGCTCGCCCAGAGGTTCTGGTGGCCCTCTCTGAGGAAGGATGTACGGGAATTCGTCCAAGCCTGCCCCATCTGCAACCAACACAAGTCGTCCTGCCAGCCCCCAGCCGGATTGCTGCAGCCCCTGCCTGTGCCCAGACGTCCCTGGTCTCACATCGCCCTTGACTTTGTCACGGGGCTGCCCCCCTTCAAGTGGCATGACCGTCATTCTCACCATCGTTGACCGTTTCAGCAAGATGGCACACTTCATTCCCCTCCCCAAGCTCCCAACCGCCAAGGAGACCGCCCAGGTGGTCCTGGAACACGTCTTCCGGATCCACGGACTGCCAAGGGATGTTGTTTCTGACCGTGGTCCACAATTCTCCTCCGCTTTTTGGAAGGAGTTCTGTCACCTGCTGGGAGCCACAGTCAGTCTGACTTCCGGATTCCATCCCCAATCCAATGGGCAGTCAGAGCGGGCTAATCAGGAGCTCGAGAAGGCACTGCGATGCATGACTTCACGCAACCCCCACTCCTGGTCGCAGCAATTGACATGGGTGGAGTACGCACACAATTCTCTGACCTGCTCTGCCATCGGTATGTCCCCTTTCCAATGTGTTTATGGATACCAGCCTCCTCTATTTGCCAGCCAGGAGGAGGAGGTTACTTGCCCATCTGCACTTGCTTTTGCCCGTCGATGTCGCCGCACCTGGTCACAAGCCCGAGCCACACTCCTCAGGTCCGTTGCCAGCTACACTACCGGGGCCAACCGTCGGAGAATTCCTGCTCCCACCTACCATGTTGGTCAAAGGGGTGTGGTTGTCATCGAAGAACCTGCCACTCAGGGTGGAGTCGCAGAAGCTGGCACCTCGGTTCATTGGCCCATTCCCTATCATAAGAGTGATTAGCCCAACTGCTGTCCGGCTCCAACTGCCTAATTCCCTGAGGGTGCACCCCACTTTCCATGTGTCTAAGATTAAGCCCATCCATGAGAGTCCGCTGGTCCCTGCTGCGCCTGGTCCTCCTCCTCCACGGCTCGTCGATGGTGGTCTGGTTTACACCGTCCGCCGCCTGCTTCGGTCCAGACGGAGGGGTAGGGGTCTCCAGTACCTCATTGACTGGGAGGGCTATGGACCTGAGGAAAGGACCTGGGTGCCAGCTAGTCGGATTGTGGATAGGACTCTCATCACCGCTTTCCACCAACGGCATCCTGATCAACCTGCAATCCGTAGGGGCCGCCCCAGAGGGGTCCCTAACCGTCCGGCCCGCTCGGCTTCCTGTCCTGTGCCTGATCCTGTCTCGGGACCTGTCCCATCTCCCGACCACGGCCCTCCGGCTTCCTCCGAGGATGAGGACGTTCACTCGGACCGTTCGGAGGAGTTCTAGCCCTCCTCCGGCTCCCCTCCTCCCGCCCGGCGTGGTGTTGCTCTTGGGACTTCTGGGGCCGTCCCTTGGGGGGGGGGGTTCTGTCATGAGCCCTCTCACTCCACCGGGTTACCACCTTAATTTGTTTCCACTATCTTCCACTCTGCTCACCTCCCTCTCTCTACTCAGCCTAACTAGCTCCACCTGTCCCTGCTCTGCTCGGCTCTAATTACTCTGCCAGCTGCGCTGCATTACCCACTAACCTCTCCCAGTATTTAGGCCCTGTCTTTCAGCTCTCCGGTGTCAGATCGTCTGCAAAGCTCACACCCGGAACCTGTTTGCTCGCGCTTCTGGCTCACCCTGGTTTTGTGACCCCGGACCTGCCTGTTTTTTGGATACTCTTCTGCCTCAGGAGATCCAGACCTGCTTCTGCCATTACGACTCCTGACTACTCTTCAATCCCGGTAACTCTGACCAGCCTTCTGCCTTGCTACTACGTATTTTGGATTTCCCTTGAACTGTACTGCTGCCTGGTTTCATTCCGCCCTGTTGTGTCTGTGTCTCCCCCCAGGACTTCTGGACCACCCACCACC
The DNA here is from genome assembly GCF_020615455.1 of Coregonus clupeaformis. NCBI lineage: Eukaryota > Metazoa > Chordata > Actinopteri > Salmoniformes > Salmonidae > Coregonus > Coregonus clupeaformis. The sequence goes on along the minus strand of NW_025534184.1, from coordinate 144,573 downwards.
GGCTTCATAGGACGCATCGCTGCCACTGGGGGGCACAGACCCAGCGCATTGGGACGGGATCCCTGTTACCCCCTGGAGCCTTCATTCACTCCCTACTTCCCCTTTTCCCTTAAGTTTAATAAACTTTCTGGTGTGACGCAATTGTGGTCCTCTGGTCGTCTGTCTGAACCGTGACAGGCACACCAGTTAATTGAAATGCATTCCAGGTGACTGCCTCATGAAGCTGGTTGAGAGAATGCCAAGAGTGTGCAAAGCTGTCAGCAAGGCAAAGGGTGGCTATTTGAAGAATCTCAAATATAACATAGATTTTAATTTGTTTAACACTTCTTTGGTTACTACATGATTCCATATGTGTTATTTCATAGTTTTAATGTCTTCACTATCATTCTACAATGTAAAAATTAGTTTTTTTGTTGTTTTTTTACAAATTTGAATGAGTAGGTGTGTTCAAACTTTTGACTGATAGTGTATATATACATATATTAATAGATATGGCAGGTTTCAGGACTCTGTATCTGAAAAAAAAAATTAAAAAAATTTCACCACCAAAGAATAGCAGTGTGGTTTTAATATGATTTTACTCTTGCAGGCTGTCAGGCTGTCTAGTCACAGAGAAAGGCTGTGCTTCTCTGGTCTCAGCTCTGATGTCAAACCCCTCACACCTGAGAGAGCTGGATCTGAGTAACAATGACCTGAAGGATTCAGGAGTGAAGCTGCTCTCTGCTGGACTGGGGAATCCCCACTGTAAACTGGAGACTCTGAGGTCAGTATTCCTGTAGTTGGTCAACAAGTGATAACTGTTCACCAGATCCACATGTGTTTACCAGGCACACATAGTTCACACCATATGTTGTTGGACAGTGAAGCTTACAGTTTTACATTTGGTTCTATGCTCCATCATTTTGGATTTGAGATAAAACGTTTCATATTAGGTGACATTACAGAATGTCACCTTTTATTTGAGGTTAATGGTGAGAGGTTAGCATGTTTTGTTGTAGCCTCTGTAACTCTCTCACTCATTATTATTCATGATTCATTCATTATTTTTCTTAATCATGGCATCATTAGGATTAATTTAGTAGTGTTTAGAAACATGTTATCTACTCACTTAGACAGAAAATTACTCCAGTCATCATCCACCATTCATTTACTATCGGGCAAAACATAACCCAAAACACAACCAAAACAAACTGCAAATGCAACCAATGAGTTTACAACCAAATACTAAACTTTTGACTACTTTAATATACTATAAGTCAAATGGTCAGAATACGTTTGACTTTTTCAAATAGGGGGACTAGATACATAAAGTGCTTTCATTTCTAAACGGTGAAACAGATATGTATGAAAATACCCTCAAATAAAAGATGACATTATATACTGTCACCTCATATGAAACATTTGATCTCAAATCCAAAATGCTGGAGTATATGTTGTATTTGTAACATCGTTAACTATTGAATGCATTACAGAAGTGTAACGTTAGATCAGCTAATGTTAACCTGTCCGTTTGTTACTTTCTTTGTGAATTAATGAAAGAATGGGCTTGAATCCTGGGCTATATATTCGTTTGCATTGTTTTAGGTTTAGTTTTGTAGCTAATTCTAACAGTCAGGCATCGAAAATGTATGGCAATATGAAAAAGGATATAATATTTGATCAAAAACGCATGTTGCTGAGTGCTTTTACTTAAACCACACTCAGTAAACGCATTGTAACGTTATAAGGTTAGACATGAAAGCTAGCTACCTAGCGAGTCAGTTATTTTCAGTAAATCAATGAATAAGCTTGGTTCCCATTGCTTTTGCTCTATAGTTGTCACCAACATGAAGAGAAAAAAGGACTTCATGTTTCTTCCAAAGAAAAGACCAGGCAGAAAGTCAGACAGAGCCACAGGGTTCAGGTGTAGAGAGAGCAAGAGAGAGCAGAGAGAGACAGCAGGAAGACCATTGGAGAGACTGAGAGTGATGTCAGCCAATCCCGGGAGGAGCCACCGGTGCAGCCAGTGATGAACATGGACCCAAGAACTCTGATGGGGGACAGGAGGAGGAGCTTCAAGGCGGCCTGGTACCACATCCACCCCTGGCTTCAATATTCAAACAAATCAGACTCTGGGTTTTGTTATGCCTGTCTCAGAGACTGGATTGGATTCAAAATGGGGTTTTAACAACTGGAAGAAGGCAATTTACAAAGACGGGGGGATTTGCAATTCATGCAGGGTCTGAGCGGCACAAACAAGCAATGATTACGTGGAGAGTCTATCAGAAAGCTGTAAAAAGTAATGCAACACTGGTAAATGCCCTAAACAAGGAACACAACAAACAGGTTCAAGAAAATGGGGACTATATTAAAACAATAGGAGAAGTACTACTACTTACAGCCACACAAAACATTGCACAAAGACGACACGATGAGTCTGCAGAGTCTGATAATAAAGGGAACTTCATGGCAATCCTAGAAACAATAGCTAAGCATGACACAACTGTGGAAAAAAGGTTGACTTCCATTTATAATGCAAAATACACAAGCAAAGGGATTCAGAATGAGGTTCTGAGTTGTTTGGCAGACATGGTTACAACAGAAATGATAGAAGAAGTGGAAGACAGTGAGGTCTTCAGCATAATGGCAGACGGAAAACAAAAGATGTTAAACAAAAGGATGAGATATCTCCAGTACTCAGGTACTATTTCAGTGGAGCTGTCCATGAGAGCTGTCTCCACTTTGAATCGGCTGATCCACTAGATGCAGCAGGGCTTACTGACTAAATCATACACATATTAGAAAGTCATGGTCTTGAATACAAAAACAACCTAGTAGGCCAAGCATATGACGGTGCTTCAGTTATGAGCGGCAAGCATTCAGGCGTCCAGGCAACGCATTAAAGGACAAGCAAAGCCTTTTACCTCCACTGCAGTGCACACTGTCTAAACTTAGTTTTAGTGGATACAGTCAAAGCTGTCCCTGAGGTAGGACAGTTCTTCTCCTTACTAGAAAGACTGTATGTCTTCACATCTGGGTCATACATGTGCATCAAAAATGGCTTAGCGTACAAAGAGAGATGTACCCAGGTGCACCTAGAGAGCTTCAAAGACTAAGTGACACTCGCTGGGCATGTCGATATATGGCTCTACATACTATTATGGATAGATTGCCTGCCGTTAAGCGAGTCCTGCAAGACATAGTCCAAGAACACAACGGTGACAGATCTGTTGAGGCTCGAGGTCTGCTTGCACAGATAGATTTACAATTCATTGTGTTCCTTGTTCCACTCCATAACGTTTTTGGAGAAGCAACATTTCTATCAGAGATGCTACAGTCTTCATCACTTGACCTGTCAAAGGCTGTTGATTTAGTTGAAGCCTTAGTTCAAACTTTGAATGACTACAGGGATGAGTCATTTTCTGATGACCTATGGAATGAAGTGTTGAACAGAGCTGAGCAATGTGATACTGCAATACAGCCCCCTGCAAAACCTTGCCTTGGGAGAGGTGTGCACATTTCATGGGCGGGATCTGTACCCAGGTGTCCTATGGGAAAAACCAGTGTCTTGACCATTAGACCAAGAGGTAATGCCCTCTTGACCTGAGGGTGACACTGATTTTGAAGTTGAAGGCAGGACTACCTCATTACCAGATCATGAGACAGACTCATGTTTTCTACACACATGGGATAGTGTAAAAGGAACTTTGCCTAGGAAGCCCATGCTAGAAGTGTTAGGAGGTGGAAGTTAGAGAATTAGTCCAGTAACTGAAAGGTCACTGGTTTGAGTCCTGAGCCAGACAACAAAACGTGGGATTTGATCTGAACTGGCAGATCTGTGTCCAACCCCTTCAGAAAGACAAATTCCCTTTGTTCCCTGTAACATGGACTAATAAAGTTGTACTGTACTGTGCTGTGCTGCACTTTATTGAACAGAACCTGAGAGTCCAGCATGTCAGGGGATGGGGTGGGGGTTCGGGGGGTGAGAGCAGCAGTGGGGGATGGGTAGCTAGTCCTTGATTGGCTGTAGTCCTGGGAGCCACAACTGCCAAGAGAAATTCACTCTACCCTTTTTATCAGCCAAGCCAACATACTGTTTTACACACCCTTTTTGTGGACTGTTAATGTTTATATTTAAAATCAACACTGAGCTTTTCATGTTATAATCTGTTATTTATCACATCTGATAGTAAGATATTGAAACCATATACAATATGCACTAGAAATGGTTGTAATGAAAACCTGGGACACTCCTATAGACCTATGGAATTATGAGGGGGGAATTATGTATTTCTGAAAGATATCAAGTAATTTAGGATTTGAAGTCAATTCTTGCGTGGGAAACTGCAGTCTGGTTTGTTTGTCTGAGTGAACAGAGCAGTTGGGGGAAGGGAATACACATACAATGTTTCAATCTCCAACTGTCTTGTTTCACAGACTCCTGTGAGAGAGAATATAGTAGACGGTTGCTGTCAAAAAGTGATTGGTGAGTTTTCCTGTGTCCTGTGTTTATGACCTTTTAAGGACATCCTGTCCGGATGTTCTCTTCACTATTTAGGGTGTGCTTATGTAACTTGATAGTGCAGCTGTTTCTTTGAAGTAAAGCACATTGATGAGGAATATATGATCTATTATGCTGTGAGAGAAAGAGCACATATTTACCTGATTTGTTAAATATTAAGAGTTAACAATGAATATGCTTAACAATAGCAGAGACATTTCTTAACTACCAATGCTGTGCTTTTGGTAAGGATGGTTCCCTCCAGCTCCCTGCAGCTGGTCTGGGCGTGTAGTCAAGGACATGGGATAGAGATCAACTGGAGGAACAGACAGACCTGGATTGTTTCAATTTCTCGTTGCTTCCACACAGCCACAAGAAGAAAACATGGTGGCTCCTGATCTGCCAGGGAGGGGCATGCTTGGATGAAAAACAGAGATTGTTTTGGACAATTTGCAGAACTTATGAAGAGCTATACAAATCCTGTTGACTCTGTATTAACTTCTGCCTACAATTGCATAACTAAAGATATTTTACATATTCTCAGAAGCCGTTGTCTGTGTCATTTTCTAAAGTTGAAAGTTTGTTTAAGAATAAGAGAATATCAGCACTGTGCAAAGAACCCTCTACAACATGTTTGAAATAAACAGTAATGGCCTGGTGATTGATGTGTCGTGTACTGACCTAGTTGAACTTACAGTTTGAACTGTTTGAAAAATGTGAAACAGTTGGGAATTTTTTGTAGTGAACTTATGGAGCTGCTGTGTAGTGAGCTTGTGACCCCTTGTAGAATGAAAAAGTAATTTCTGGGTAGGTCTGCCTGAGTATAAGTAAGTGTTAGACTTGTCCTGTGAACACTACGAGTGACAAGAAACCTCAAGAGAGATCAACCACAGAAAACTCCAGAAAACACGAGTCCTAGACCAATTCTAGGTGTGTTGTGTCCTTCATGTCTTGGCCACAAGGACAAAACCATCGATGCCATTCTTTGTGATGCACCTGATTGTTTTAATGGTGGGATTGATATGAGTGGAGGCCAACCGGACGATTCAACAGTGAAGATTTTCACACACAGCTGTCTCAACAACCCTTTTCAGCCAAAAACCGGGAGTTTTTCTCCTGCGTTTCGCATAAGGGAATGTCTTAAGATAAGACTTGCTCTATGTCAGATCTAAAAGGCCCTGAATGGAACATCCCTGCCTGGGTACGAACTGGAAGAGGAAGTCTGTGGGCCAGATGATTTGAAAGTCATACGAATCTCTTCAGTAGCGTATAGTCCAGACTCCAAAGTGGCAATTTTAGGTTGTTCTGAATTCAAAAGCGCAAATGCCACCAAATCTGTTAGTTCGTATGTATTTTCAAACGCTTGCACAGAGGTCAACTATTTTGTTGCCTGTCTTTAGCTTCAAGTGGCGAGATTGGTTTAAGGTGCTTGATATGATGAAACAAGTGCAACAGTTTTTCCACCATCTTGAACATTTATATATGTATATATATATATATTTTATGTTGTATATTATAAATGAAAGTTTTTAATAATGTATTGTATAAAATGATATAGTATATAATGAATGAGATGTTGTGTTATTGATTTTTTTTAAACGAGAATGTACTCTACCTACATATGTATATATCCTACTGTTTATACCAAACAAATGTCAATTTTTATGTGACATGTCTCAAGGTGTCTCAGAACCCATGAAAATGCATGCCAAACCAAGTCTCTACTCAAGAGTGGACCACTGGCTTCACCTAGTGGAATAACAGTTACATCACAGTTATAGAAAAATTACTAGTCAGTTGAATATGTGTGTGTGTGTGTGTGTGTGTGTGTGTGTGTGTGTGTGTGTGTGTGTGTGTGTGTGTGTGTGTGTATCTAGAATGTTAGTATAATATTATCTATATACATACTGTTTTTACCAAACAAATTTATATTTTATGTGAAGTGTCTAATCAAGAGTGGACCACTGGCTCCACCTAGTGGATGTTCAGTTACATCACAGTTGTAGAAAAAAATTACCCAGCACGTTAGTATACTATTCTATATCCCTCTCTCAATGGATAACAATTCACTCAATGGATAACAATGGTTTTTTAAATATTTAACAGTATTTCAATATTTGGTTTTTGCAGACATTTTAAGACTGGATGACATACAATTTTCAGGTAATTAATATTATTATTTTATTTATTTGTTTTTTTTAAGGGAGTAGATCAGCTTAATATTGCAGATAGATTGTAACTTCCATCAATGTAATTGTCTGCATCACTTCCAGTCCCCCATGTTTTTTATATATATACACACACACACACATATTTACATTTATGTCATTTAGCAGACGCTCTTATCCAGAGTGAGTGAGTGCATGCATAATTTAATTTTTTTCTCCATACTGGCCCCCCGTGGGAATCGAACCCACAACCCTGGCGTTGCAAACGCCATGCTCTACCAACTGAGCTACATCCCTGCCGGCCATTCCCTCCCCTACCCTGGACGACGCTGGGCCAATTGTGAGCTGCCCCATGGGTCTCCCAGTCGCGGCCGGCTACGACAGAGCCTGGATTTGAACCAGGATCTCTAGTAGACCACTGCGCCACTCGGGAGATAATACACATACACATACATATACACATATACATATATATACATATATACACACATACAGTGAGGGAAAACGGTATTTGATCCCCTGCTGATTTTATGATTGACAGTTATTTTGTGTTTCTTCCATTTGCGAATAATCGCACCAACTGTTGTCACCTTCTCATCAAGCTGCTTGGCGATGGTCTTGTAGCCCATTCCAGCCTTGTGTAGGTCTACAATCTTGTTCCTGACATCCTTGGAGAGCTCTTTGGTCTTGGCCATGGTGGAGAGTTTGGAATCTGATTGATTGATTGCTTCTGTGGACAGGTGTCTTTTATACAGGTAACAAACTGAGAATGTGTACTTCCTAATATAAAAGGCTTATCAGGACTGATAAGAAGACAGGATGAAGTAGCATGCTGTGTCTCAACTAACAATGTTATGCAGACTTTCTTTAGAAAAGGTGAAGGTTTGTCTGCCAGACCTACCAGGAGAATCTGGACATTTTCTGCGACTTGGAGACTATGTGGTGGTAAAGGATTAAGGAAGTCATTGATGGACAACACCCAAGTGGGAAGGTTAGTAATAGGTGTTGATGGCTACCTTGATGGAGGGCCAAGTAAGAGAGAGAGATTCCTAGATCTATATGTACCATTGGAGGACTTTTCTAACGCAGAGGAGGAAGGTGGCACCGCTTCGTGGAGCATTGTTTTGTTTTGTCTGTGTGTTTATGCAGCAGAGACTATTGGTACGCTGATAGAAGGATACACTCCACAGAGAGATGGTGATAAATGGAGAAGGACTCTGCATGATCAGAGAACTAGTGAAGGAAGAAGGTTCATGCATCATCACACAGTCTACACCAACGGAGGTATGGATAGAGGGGAGATTGAACAGGTATCATGTCAACCGATGCTACAGATGGCTACGAGGAAACTGACGATCTGGAGATGATAGTAGGTATATACACTGCTAAAGTGATAGTATTGAGAATGCATTGAGATAATGATCTGTATTTATTTTCAGGATGAGGAAAGTCATAATTGAATTATGAATGTTTATAATGTATGTTAATATAAGTATATATTCTGAAAGTTGTAATGGGTGATTAAGTTGAGAGTTTTTTTCATTTTCAGTGATAAGGATAAAGTGAATAAGAATGGTCATTTTAAATTTGGTTGAGTTCAGTAATTTGGTTGGTTATAATTTATAAGATTAATGAGTGATTTAAGTGAATTATTAGTATGTATAAGGATAGACATGTTTTCTATAGATATTAGGGGTTTAAACAGTGATACATTAAGGTCATGTCTTAGGATACATTTATAGGATTTATTGAATAGACATTGTTGACTCATACTGTTTGAAACATGGAAGTTAAGGTGAGGATTGTGAATGAAATCATGAATATGTTGATTAATTGGGTTAAAGTATTAACATATTAGTAATGATATAGATTTGAAGTATGGGGTGATATTGATATGGATGTTTAGGGTGCTACATATCTATGTTGAATGGCAAGTAATTAATTGGTTATTATCATGGGGTTATGATATTTTCATATGATGTGAATTTGGTTGAATTATTAAAGCAGGAATAGTCTAGGGATGTGATGATGTAACAGGGAGTGATAATAGAGTGTTATAATGTGTATGTTATATCAGGTATATTAGGAGGACAAAGGCGGAGTTGAACATTGGATATTTTAACAATCATGGGTCGTTAAGCAATTGGGTCTGAGATGTTAATCATTAGAATGTGTAATTGATAATCACATAGAATTGGAGGCTATTATATTAAGATGAGGAGGATATGGTAATTTGAATGCTGTTGAAGTTTTTTCAAGGTTGTTTAGTGGTTAATTCAATAGGAACATGGATGGCAAGTATTATATGTCCTCTAGTGGCCATAGTAATTATTGTAGCAATAGTTATGGGGTGTTGTTTTCAAATTTTTCGGGGATTGATTTTAAGATCTGTACAAACGATTACTAACATGCCAGATATTACAGCTAGAGATGTATCAGTTAATGTTAATACAAGGAGGGAGATGACTAATTATTATTCTATGTCATCTTGTTCCAGTTTAGAGTCCATTGATAATGTTGATTGAGGAATGGGAATGTTAAGGTGGAATTGTTTACCATGGCATTTAAGGTTTACAGGATCGAAGATGTGTACAGATGACTATCTTAGTGGATCAGATAGAGCCCCTTGTGACCAGTGATAAGCTTGAGGTTCATCTGACTGCGCGTGGATGAAGTAGACGGATGTTTTTGTTATTTTTATATTCATGTGTTCAGATTATAATATCCATGTAAGTACAAAGTGTCATGGATCTTTGTATTTGTAGTGATGTCAGGATGGTCACAATTTCATTGATGTATGTTTTCTTGGTAGCATGAATAAGTAATGGGTATATTTGATTAGCATGTATCAGAAAAAGGGGTCATTTTAAAAGGGATGATGTCTATGTGGGATTTTTCCTTATATATAAAATAAGGTTTTGACTACATAGATTATTATCATGAATATATAGTAGTTAATTATCTGTCTATCTTTTACTCAGACTGAGTTTATAGAGGTTTGAGAGGTTTGATATCACATAAGATAGATGGCTGAGAATTTATACCCTTGTTGATTAATTATATGGATAATCAGGTTGAAGATTCAATGTAGGTTGGTTTCCGTCACCGTTTCTGTCGTTATCAGGTGTTCTCTGGCCTGTGTTATTGAACCCTTAATGTCAAAGGGCAGATCTTTCTATTTACGAATGTATCATTCGCCCGTCGACGGTTTTCAGAGTTACCTGGAATGACAGAGACAGGTATTGGAATCCGTCTTGAAAGGACCAAGCTGTTAAGAGAATTGATTAACTAACTATTTCAGTGTCTCTGTGCGTCTCCCAAAAGGTTGTAAGGCTTTTGGATCAAGAAACGGACAGAGCCTCAGTGCAATAGCCAGGTGGTCTTTATTCGAGAATTCTGTTATCACAATTTCAGAGTCCATCTTTTATACACACACGTCATACAAAAATCCCACCCCGCTTTAGGCGGGCTGTAGTTTTCCACTGGAAAACTGCTCTCCTGACCATCAGGTCACACACACATGTTCTTATCATAGTCTACTCCTTGCTCGGGCAGGCTGCATTTTTTAGTTATTGCCGTTCTCAGACAGTTCTCCTTGTCCTTTGTCGTCTGGTCTAACTCCTACTCACATTGCTAAATAGTAACACAATGTCATAATCATTAATTGTCTTACGCACACACATTATTAGATTATAGTCTCATGATTCTAACACATTTCATAAAGTGGAGTGTAATAATTAGTCATTACCAAATTTTTCTATCACACCTTTAACATCTGACTGATTCCCAAGATCGTTTCGTGATATTTATATCCAAGAGCATTTCAAGTAAAACATCTTAAGCATGTACAAATTAAAATAAAACTTGTCTGGCAGCAGAAAACCAAACACAGTAACAGACCCCAGAGAACCCTCCCCCTCCCCACTGCTTCCCCAGAGAACCCCCCTCCCCACTGCTTCCCCAGAGAAACCCCCCTCCCCACTGCTTCCCCAGAGAAACCCCCCTCCCCACTGCTTCCCCAGAGAAACCCCCCTCCCCACTGCTTCCCCAGAGAAACCCCCCTCCCCACTGCTTCCCCAGAGAACCCCCCACCTCCCCACTGCTTCCCCAGAGAACCCCCCTCACCACTGCTTCGCCAGAGACCCCCCCTCCCCACTGCTTCCCCAGAGAAACCCCCCCCACTGCTTCCCCAGAGAACCCCCCCTCCCCACTGCTTCCCCAGAGAACCCCCCTCCCCACTGCTTCCCCAGAGAACCCCCCCCACACTGCTTCCCCAGAGAAACCCCTCCTCCCCACTGCTTCCCTAGAGAAACCCCCCCCACTGCTTCCCCAGAGAAACCCCCCTCCCCACTGCTTCCCCAGAGAAACCCCCCTCCCCACTGCTTCCCCAGAGAAACCCCCCCTCCCCACTGCTTCCCCAGAGAAACCCCCCTCCCCACTGCTTCCCCAGAGAAACCCCCTCCCCACTGCTTCCCCAGAGAAACCCCCCTCCCCACTGCTTCCCCAGAGAAACCCGCTCTCCCCACTGCTTCCCCAGATGCCCAACATGTTTCTGATCAGATTTCAGTTTGGCTTGGATGCATATTTGATGTGGTTGAAATACTGTCATCTTTTATGATGCTGATAAAGACAGGGGCCGTCTGTTAAGGTGCTAACTGCACAGTGTAGCTACAGGTTATACACTGAGTGGACTAAATATTCACAACACTGTTATGACCAGTTTCTCTGGTATCTCGTACTTCAGGATGTAAGAGAGTAGTCGACCACTTAGATGGAGAGTTGATTCATTGTTATTTAATGGTTACAGTACTGGATTCAATGGCAAGTGGTACGGGCGTAGCCTCTTGTCATCTGAATGACTTCCAGAGAAAATCAAACACCTTCCTAATATTGAGTTACCTCCCCACTTTTGAACTCAGAACAGCCTCAATTCGTCGGGGCATGGACTCTACAAGGTGTTGAAAGCGTTCCACAGGGATGCTGGCCCATGTTGAAGCCAATTCTTCCCACAGTTGTCAAGTTGGCTGGATGTCCTTTGGTTGGTGGAACATGAGTGTGAAAAACCCAGCAGCGTTGCAGTTCTTGACACAAACCGGTGTGCCTGGCACCTACTACCATACCCCGTTCAAAGGCACTTAAATATTTTGTCTTGCCCATTCACCCTCTGAATGGCACACACACAATATCCATGTCTCAATTGTCTCCAGGCTTAAAAATCCTTCTTTAACCTGTTTCCTTCCCTTCACCTTCTGCAAAGTGGTCACTAGCTGGCACAGGCATAAAGTAATAATATCTGATTTTAATGCTAACCTTAACCTCACTGCTAATCCTTACCTTAAATTAAGACCATAAAACAAAATTATTTTCCACAAATGTTTACGATATAGCCAATTTTGACTTTGCAGCTGTCATATCTAGAGGAAATTGGGCAGTTCTGCCTCCAGGGCAAAATTCATGACCAAAGTCAACCTGTGACTGGGAGAGGACAATGTAAAACCTAGAACGAAATTGTTTTCACAATTAACTTGCTTTTTCTTGTTTCAAGTATGTTTTATTTGAAAAGTACAATATATCCATGTACAATTGTGCAATTATGGAGAATATGTCCATATATAAATTGTACAATTTATTTTTCAACATAAAATATATTCAACAAATTATCACATTGGTATTTTAACAGTGTTATTGTAAGAGTTTACATTTTTATTGTAAGTTTAAATGTTTAAACAGAGGATACATCTACAACTTATCCAGAATCAGTGTGTGTGTGTGTGTGTGTCCAGTGTGTGTTTGTGTCCGGTGTGTGTGTGTGTGTCTTGTGTGTGTGTGTGTCCGGTGTATGTGTGTCCAGTGTGTGTTTGTGTACCTAAAACAATATAAAACAAGAGCAGTTACTTTAACGTCACACTATAACTTCATGGGAGTCTTGTGGAAAGACTACATGTTGTTTTGGGTGGATTCATCAACATTTGCAAAATATTCCTGTAATGTCAGATGGCATCTTGTCAGACGGCAACAGCCTAGTCGGCTGCAGACACTCATAAGGAGTTCAAGTAATTTATTTGCCATTTGCAGGTATTAAAAGTAATACATACATTGCAATTCCTTGTTGGAGCTCATATAGGACAGTACATACCAGTGGAGGCTGCTGAGGGGAGGACGGCTCATAATAATGGCTGGAACGGAGACAATTAAATGGCATCAAACACATGGAAACCATGGAAACCATGTATTTGATGTATTTGATACCTAACTCTCTCTCCTCTGCTCTTGTCCTTCTAGACCTGTCTGCTGCCTTTGATACTGTGAACCATCAGATCCTCCTCTCCACCCTCTCCGAGCTGGGCATCTCCGGCGCGGCTCACTCCTGGATTGCGTCCTACCTGACCGGTCGCTCCTACCAAGTGGCGTGGCGAAAGCTGTCTCCGCACCACTTGCTCTCACCACTGGTGTCCCCCAGGGCTCAGTTCTAGGCCCTCTCCTTTTCTCCCTATACACCAAGTCACTTGGCTCTGTCATATCCTCACATGGCCTCTCCTATCATTGCTACGCTGACGATACACAACTAATCTTCTCCTTTCCCCTTCTGATAACCAGGTGGCGAATCGCATCTCTGAATGTCTGGCAGACATATCAGTATGGATGACGGATCACCACCTCAAGCTGAACCCTGGCAAGACGGAGCTGCTCTTCCTCCCGGGGAAGGACTGCCCGTTCCATGATCTCGCCATCAAGGTTGACAACTCCGTTGTGTCCTCCTCCCAGAGTGCGAAGAGCCTTGGCGTGACCCTGGACAACACCCTGTCGTTCTCCGCTAACATCAAGGCGGTGACCCGATCCTGCAGGTTCATGCTCTACAACATTCGGAGAGTACGACCCTGCCTCACACAGGAAGCGGCACAGGTCCTATTCCAGGCACTTGTCATCTCCCGTCTGGATTACTGCAACTCGCTGTTGGCTGGGCTCCCTGCCTGTGCCATTAAACCCCTACAACTCATCCAGAATGCCGCAGCCCGTCTGGTGTTCAACCTTCCCAAGTTCTCTCACGTCACCCCCCTCCTCCGCACACTCCACTGGCTTCCAGTTGAAGCTCGCATCCGTTACAAGACCATGGTGCTTGCCAATGGAGCAGTGAGGGGAACGGCACCTCCGTACCTTCAGGCTCTGATCAGTCCCTACACCCAAACGAGGGCATTGCGTTCATCCACCTCTGGCCTGCTGGCTCCCCTTCCTCTGCGGAAGCATAGTTCCCGCTCAGCCCAGTCAAAACTGTTCGCTGCTCTGGCACCCCAATGGTGGAACAAGCTCCCTCACGACGCCAGGACAGCGGAGTCACTCACCACCTTCCGGAGACATTTGAAACCCCACCTCTTTAAGGAATACCTGGGATAGGATAAAGTAATCCTTCTACTCCCCCAAAAAAAAAAAAAAAAAAATGTAAAGTGGTTATCCCACTGGCTATAGGGTGAATGCACCAATTTGTAAGTCGCTCTGGATAAGAGCGTCTGCTAAATGACGTAAATGTAAATGTAATTCCACTCAATCCGCTCCAGCCATTACAAGCCTGTCCTCCCCAACTAAGGTCCCACCAACCTCCTGTGGTACGTACACACAAACAGTAAAATATATCATAAGAACATCAATAAAAAATGCAAAGTCATGTTCTAAAAATATGATGGAAACAGTTTAGGTTGCTTGATTTAACAGGCAGATAGAACTGGGATAGAAGCTGTTCTGGAACCTGGGATCCAGAAACTGCCTAGCAACCACTGGTCCTCACTAGACTGGTGCCCTGCATGTCTATTTGTTCATTGGAGTTTATCAGGTTTTGAAGTGATGTCTGTGTTTGTTGGACACTTAGTGCTGGAATGAGGAGTCTGTTTGTTCCCAATTCTATCAGAAATGATGGTCCTCATTTGAAGGTTCTGTGTCAAGGTCTTCACTATTATAGGAAGATGTGTGAGTGTGTCAAGTGTGTGTGTGTATCCAGAGTGAGTGTGTGTGTGTCCAGTGTGTGTGTGTGTGTCCAGTGTGTGTGTATCCAGTGAGTGTGTGTGTGTGTGTGTGTGTCCTGTGTGTGTGTGTCCTGTGTGTGTGTGTCCAGTGTATGTATGTGTCTATTGTGTGTGTGTCAAGTGTGTGTGTGCATGTCAGTGTGTGTGTGTTCAGTGTGTGTGTCCAGTGTGTATGGGTGTGTGTGTGTCGTTTGTGTGTGTGAATGTGTCCAGTGTGTGTCTGTGTGTGTTCAGTGTGTGTGTGTGTGCGTTCAGTGTGTGTGTGTGTGTGTGTGTGCGTGTGTCAGTGTGTGTGTGTTCAGTGTGTGTGCGTGTGTTTCTAGTGTATGTGTGTGTGTGTCAGTGTGTGTGTGTTTGGCCAGTGTGTGTGTATCCAGTGTTTTGTGTGCGTGTGTCAGTGTGTGTGTGTTCAGTGTGTGTGCGTGTGCGTTCAGTGTGTGTGTGTGTGTGTGTGTGTGTGTGTGTTTTCAGTGTGTGTGTGCGTGTGTCAGTGTGTGTGTGTTCAGTGTGTGTGCGTGTGTGTCTAGTGTGTGTCAGTGTGTGTGTGTTTGGCCAGGGTGTGTGTGTACAGTGTGTGTGTGGCCAGTGTGTGTGTTCAGCGTGTGTGTCCAGTGTGTGTGTGCATGTATCCAGTGTGTGTGTGTGTGTGTGTGTGTGTGTCCTATGTGTGTGTCATTTTTGTGTCGTTTGTGTGTGTGAATGTGTCCAGTGTGTGTGTGTGTCCAGTGTGTGTGTGTGTCCAGTGTGTGTGTGTGTGTCCAGTGTATGTGTGTGTGTGTGTCCAGTGTGTGTGTGTGTCCATTGTGTGTGTGTCCAGTGTGTGTGTGTGTGTCCAGTGTGTTTGTGTCCAGTGTGTGTGTGTGTTCAGTGTGTGTGTGTGTCCTGTGTGTGTCTCGTTTGTGTGTGTGAATGTGTCCAGTGTGTGTGTGTGTGTGTATCCAGTGTGTGCGTGTCCAGTGTGTGTCCAGTGTGTGTGTCCAGTGTGTGTCCAGTGTGTGTGTGTCCAGTGTGTGTGTGTACAGATTGTGTTTAACACTGACACAGGGACACTGAGTCCAAAACACTAAACCCTGGATAGAGGGGCTCAGTGAATGTGGAGTGGAATGTGTTCAGGTGGGTCAGTGTGTCAGAGGAGACTCTGTAGAAGGACAGAGTGCCGGCTGGCCAGTCCAGATACACTCCTACTCTGCAGGAGCTGGAGGAGGGACGTCTATGGTAGTTGACTTATTATTGTGCCAGGCTCTGTAACTGTTGTCAGAGCAGAACAGACTCCAGGACTTGTCATTGTCTCCAAGCCTACAGTCATTACCCCATCCTCTCCTGCTGATTCCTTTATATGTCACTCCTATATCAGCCCTTCTCCCACTCCACTCTACCTCCCAGTAACAGCGCCCAGTCAGACCCTCTCTACACAGCACCTGTCCATAGTCCTGAAATCTCTCTGGGTGATCAGGATACGGCTGATTCTCTCTCCTACATGTCACCTTTCTGTTCTCCTCAGACAGAGAGAGGCGTCTGTATAATGTGTTTGGGTCCAGTGTGAGATCACAGACATCTGATGGATGAAACCAGACACAATATTAGAAATTATCATCATCCTGAATACACACACACACACACACACATCCTGAACACAAACACACACACACACACACACAAACACACACATCCTGAAAAAACACACACACACACACAAACACACACATCCTGAACACACACACACAAACACACTGGATACACACTCACACCTGAATGCATGCATGAACACACACACACATTTCTAAAGTAACACAAACACGCCACACACACACACAGACACACACATTGTCAAAGCAACTCTTTGTAAACTTTGGTGTCCCTAATTTGTGCTTCTGTAGAACTACAGCTGATATTTAATATGACCAAGTAAGTAATGATGGTGGTCTTTGACTTTGACTTCACTTGAATTAAGACTTATTCTTAGTCATATTCTTCACAGCAGTCAACACTCACATTTTCTAAGTCCAGGTTTCATTGTGTTCTCTCCACCATGTTCCACACTGTAGCGGTAAGCAGAAGAACAAACAGTCATTGAGGGATACACCTGAACTCACACACACACACACACACACAAACACACACACACACACACACACACACACACACACACACACACACAAACACACACACACACACACACACAAACACACACACACTGGACACACATTCAGCATATAACTTTGTACAAGCGGTGGTAAGAATGTTTGTCTGTGTGTGTGTCCACTGTGTGTGTGTGTCCAGTGTGTGTGTCCAGTGTGTGTGTGTCTGTGTGTGTGTGTGTGTATGTGTGTGTCCAGTGTGCGTGTGTGTATCCAGTGTGTGTGTGTGGTGTGTGTGTGTGTCCAGTGTGTGTGTGTGTTTGTATGTGTGTGTGTGTGTGTGACCTGTTTGTGTGTGTGTGTGGTGTCCAGTGTGTGTGTGTGTATGTCCAGTGTCCAGTGTCTGTGTCCAGTGTGTGTGTCCAGTGTGTGTCCGGTGTGTGTGTGTCCAGTGTGTGTGTGTGTGTGTTTGTGTGTGTGTGTTCAGTTTGTGTGTGTTTGTCAAGTGAATGTGTGTGTCCAGTGTGTGTGTGTGTGTTTCAAGTGTGTGTGTGTGTGTCCAGTGTGTGTGTGTGTGTCCAGTGTGTGTGTGTGTGTTTGTCCAGTGTGTGTGTGTGTGTCCAGTGTGTGTGTGTGTGTGTCCAGTGTGTGTCCAGTGTGTGTGTGTGTGTGTGTCCAGTGTGAGTGAGTGTGTGTGTGTGTGTGTCCAGTGTGTTTGTGTGTGTGTCCAGTGTGTGTGTGTTTGTCCAGTGTGTGTCTGTCCAGTGAGTGTGTGTGTGTGTGTGTTCACTGTGTGTGTGTCCAGTGTGTGTGTGTGAGTCCAGTATGTGTGTCCAGTGTGTTTGTGTGTCCAGTGTGTGTGTGTGTGTCCAGTGTGTGTGTGTTTGTCCAGTGTTTGGTCACACACACACACTGGACAAACACACATACTGGACTCACACACACACACTGGACACACAGTGAACACACACACACACACACAAACACACTGGACACACAAACACATACACACACACACACACACAATTGGACACGCACTGACACACACACACACACATACACATTACACAAAAACACACATACACACTGGACCCACACACACACACACACACAATGGACAAAAACACACACACACACTGGAAACACACACACGCACATACACACAGGACACACACACACACACTGGACACAGACACTGGACACACACACACACACTGGACACACACAATGGACACACACACACATACACTGGACACACACTGGACACACACTGGACACCACACACAAATGAAACACACAAATGACACACACAGACACACACTGGACACACACACACACAAACGGAAACATACACTGGACACAAACACACTCACACACTCACTGGACCAACACACACACTGGACACGCATACACACTGGACACACACACACACACAGGACCCACGCACTGGACACACACACACACATACACACCACACAGTCTTCATATAATTTAGTCCAAGTGGTGGTCAGAATGTTTGTCTTAACTAGCCTGATAACTCCAACATGTCTGATATGAACATTGACATAAACCCTCTACATACTTGAGTTTCTCGAGTCTGCAGTGTGGATCCTCCAGTCCAGCAGAGAGCAGTCTGACTCCTGATTCTCCTGGGTGATTATAGCTCAGGTCCAGCTCTCTCAGGTGTGAGGGGGTTTGACTTCAGAGCTGAGACCAGAGAAGCACAGCCTTCCTCTGTGACTAGACAGCCTGACAGCCTGCAAAGAGTCAAATCATATTAAAACCACACTGCTATTCTTTGGTGGTGAAAATAGTGGCAGTATATTTTTTCAACATTTTCATTTATACCAGTGTCCTGAAACCTGCCAAATCTATTCATAAATGATTGTATTTTTATTAGAAATTATCATAATATTGCTTGTAGAGAGAAAAATGTATAGTACGAATATTTGAGTAGACTGACCAGAGCAGTTTAAAAAGCAGTGTCAGTCAAAAGACAGACAGTGAGGTATCAGATTTAGATTGTATTGAGTATACAGTCCACACAATATCTATTTTGACAGTGAAGCTAACATTTTAAATGTAGCTCTGTACTTCAGCATTTTGGATTTGAGATCAAATGTTTCATCTGAGTTGACAGTATGTCACCTTTTATTTGAGGGTATTTTAATACATATCTGTTTCACCGTTTAGAAATGAAAGCACTTTATGTATCTAGTCCCCCATTTGAAGAAGTCATAAGTATTCTGACCAATTCAATTATAGTGTATTAAAGTAGTCAAAAGTTGAGTATTTGGTTGTAAACTCATTGGTTGCATTTGCAGTTTGTTTTGGTTGTGTTTTGGGTTATGTTTTGTCCAATAGTAACTGAATGGTGGATGATGACTGGAGTAATTTTCTGTCTAAGTGAGTAGATAACATGTTTCTAAACACTACTAAATTAACCCTGATTATGCCATGATGAAGAAAAAATCATGAAATCATTGTGGTCCTCTGTAGCTCAGCTGGTAGAGCACGGCGCTTGTAACGCCAAGGTAGTGGGTTCGATCCCCGGGACCACCCATACACAAAAATGTATGCACGCATGACTGTAAGTCGCTTTGGATAAAAAGCGTCTGCTAAATGGCATATTATTATGAATGAATAATAATGAGTGAGAAAGTTACAGAGGCTACAACAAAACATGCTAACCTCTCACCATTAACATCAAATAAAAGGTGACATTCTGTTCTGTCGCCTAATATGAAACATTCTATCTCAAATCCAAAATGCTGGAGCATAGCACCAAATGTAAAACTGTAAGCTTCACTGTCCAAACACATATGGTGTGGACTATGTGTGCCTGGTAAACACATGTGGATCTGGTGAACAGTTATCACTTGTTGACCAACTACAGGAATACTGACCTCAGAGTCTCCAGTTTACAGTGGGGATTCCTCAGTCCAGCAGAGAGCAGCTTCACTCCTGAATCCTTCAGGTCATTGTTACTCAGATCCAGCTCTCTCAGGTGTGAGGGGTTTGACTTCAGAGCTGAGACCAGAGAAGCACAGCCTTCCTCTTTGACTCCACAGCCTGACAGCCTGCAAAGAGATCATCATGATTTCACAAACACACTGTTAATTTAACACCAGTAGTGTAGAAGGACAATGGCAGATGCATTTGGTTTATTCTCTTAAACAACATATAGATTCATCTTCCGTCTCCTAGAATTGTATGGTCATATTGTTATACTAATGTGAAGATCAATGCATTGATTCAATATGTTTTTCAATAATACATATTTGTCTCTAAACTGAATATTTCTTCCTGATGATTAGTACATAAATGTCATTTTATGTACTCACAGAGCAGCTCTGGAGGCTTTGAACACTGGCAGCAGCCTCAGAAGACCTTCCTCTGATCTGGAGTATTTCTTCAGGTCAAACACATCCAGCTCCTTTTCTGAAGTCAGCAACACAAAGACCAGAGCTGACCACTGTGCAGGTGACAGTTTGGCTTCTGAGAGACTTCCTGAGCTCAGGTAGCTTTGGATCTCCTCCACTAGAGAATGGTCATTCAGTTCATTCAGACAGTGGAACAGATTGATGCACCTCTCTGGAGAGGGATTCTCCCTGATCTTCTCCTTGATGTACTTGACTGTTTCTTCATGGCTCTGTGAGCTGCTTCTTGTCTTTGTCAGTAGACCTCGTAAGTGCTTCTGATTGGACTCCAGTGAGAGGCCCAGTAGGAAGCGGAGGAAAAGGTCCAGGTTTCCTGTCTCAATTTTTAAGGCTTTATCCACAGCACTCTTGTAGACAGTAACTTCAGGCTTGTCTCTGAACAGCGCAAAGAACTTCTTGGACGTTGATTGCGGATTGGCCATTAGATTCTCATTGTTGTTGATGAATGAGAGGAACACATATACAGCAGCCAGAAACTCCTGAATGCTCAGATGCACGAAGCAGTACACCTTGTCCTGGTACAGCCCACATTCCTCTTTAAAGAGCTGTGTGCACAATCCTGAGTACACTGAGGCTTCATTGACATCAATGCCAGCCTCTTGCAAGTCTTTTTCATAGAAAATCAGATTGCCCTTCACAAGCTGTTGAAAAGCCAGTTTTCCCAGTGACAGAATGCTCTCTTTATTCCAGTGTGGACCTGTCTCTTCTTTCCCAAGATACTTTTCATTCTTCTGTTTGGTATGAAACTCCACAAGGTGTGAGTACATCTCAGTCAGAGTCTTGGGCATCTCTTCTCTCTTATCTTTCAGCATGTGCTCAAGGACTATTGCAGAAATCCAACAGAAGACTGGAATGTGGCACATGATGTGGAGGCTCCTTGATGTCTTTATGTGTGAGATGATTCTGCTGGCCATGTCGTCATCACTGAATCTCTTCCTGAAGTACTCCTCCTTCTGTGGGTCATTGAACCCTCGTACCTCTGTCACCTGGTCAACACACCCTGAAGGGATCTGATTGGCTGTTGCAGGTCGGGTAGTTATCCAGAGGAGAGCAGAGGGAAGCAGATTTCCCTTGATGAGATTTGTCAGCAGAACATCCACTGAGGTTGACTTTGTGACGTCACAACATATCTTGTTCTTCTTGAAGTCTAGGGGCAGTCGGCACTCATCCAGACCATCAAAGATGAACAGAACTTTGTACTTGTCGTAGTTGGAGATTCTTGATTCTTTGGTTTCCATTGAGAAGTGATTGAGAAGTTCGATCAAAGTGTGTTTTTCCTTTTTCATCAAATTCAGCTCCCGAAAAGGGAATGAAAATACAAATTGGACATCCTGATTTGCTTTTCCTTCAGCCCAGTCCAGAATGAACTTCTGCACAGAGACTGTTTTTCCAATGCCAGCGACTCCCTTTGTCAGCACAGTCCTGATAGGTTTGTCTTGTCCAGTTAAGGGTTTGAAGATGTCGTTACATTTGATTGCAGTCTCTGGTCTTGCTTGTTTCCTGGTTGTTGTCTCAATCTGTCTCAGCTCATGTTCATTATTGACCTCTCCTGTTCCACCCTCTGTGATGTAGAGCTCTGTGTAGATCTTATTGAGAAGTGTTGGGTTTCCTTGTTTAGCGATCCCCTCAAATACACATTGAAACTTCTTCTTTAGATTAGATTTGAGTTCACGTTGGCAAATCACAGCAAGCTCATTTGAATCTAGAAATAACACAGAGGATATTAATATTACGTCTGTTTTAATGCCTACAGTATTTTAGGACTGTTATAATTTGTTTTATTATAATAATTTCTTCGCTTAACTGACTGTGTAAATGTGTAAATGTTTTCATAATGCATTACAGACTGGTGTGACTGATTATATTATTATTGGTTCTCTCTCTCTCTCTCTCTCTCTCTCTCTCTCTCTCTCTCAATTAATCAACACAACACATCCCTGCTGCTACTTTGTCAGTGATGCTGTAGGTGGGTGTAGTGGTGGAATCAAGCGCAGGACACCGAAGTACAGTCCAAAAGACTTTAGTGAAAATCCACAAGGGAAAATGAACAAACTTGCCCGAAGGCGAAACTCCGCACGTAGGCGACAAAACAAAACGGGTGCACTACACAGGTGCGTCAAACGCTCCAACACAGTGGAGAATAGCTCAACCGAGCGATAGTATACATGTCCAGCAACGCACGACAGAAATAAAGCAATCACACACAACACTAGACAAACACAACGAGAAACTTATAGGACACTAATTACACTAAACGATAGCAGGTGTCACAACAAACAGACAAAGCAAACGAACATAGAAACATGCAACGGTGGCAGCTAGTATTCCGGAGACGACGAACGCCGAAGCCTGCCCGAGCAAGGAAGAGAGGCAGCCTCGGCCGAAACCGTGACAGTACCCCCCCCTTGACGCGCGGCTCCAGACGTGCGCCGACTCCGGCCTCGGGGACGACCAGGAGGACGCGGAGCAGGGTGCGTCGGGTGCCCACGATGGAATTCCGTCAGGAGAGACGGGTCCAAAATGTCTCTCCTCGGCACCCAGCACCGTTCCTCCGGACCGTACCCCTCCCACTCCACTAGATATTGGAGACCCCCCATCCGACGTCTCGAATCCAAGATGGACCGCACGGAGTACGCCGGTGCCCCCTCGATGTCCAATGGGGGCGGAGGAGTCTCCCTGATCTCACTTTCTTGGAGTGGGCCAGCTACCACCGGCCTGAGAAGAGACACATGGAACGAGGGGTTAATACTTTTATATTCAACAGGTAGTTGTAATTTGTAACACACCTCGTTCAACCTTCTCAGGACTTTAAATGGGTCTACAAACCGCCGACCCAGTTTCCGACAGGGCAGGCGGAGGGGCAGGTTTCTGGTAGAGAGCCAGACTCGATCACCAGGTGCGTACACCGGTCCCTCACTGCGGTGGAGATCGGCGCTCGCCTTATGACGACGGAGGGCCCGCTGCAGGTGGACATGTGCAGCGTTCCATGTCTCCTCCGAGCGCCGCGCCCACTCATCCACCGCAGGAGCCTCGATCTGGCTCTGCTGCCAAGGTGCCAGAACCGGCTGGTAACCTAACACACATTGAAAAGGGGGTTAGGTTAGTGGAGGAATGGCGTAGGGGAATTCTGGGCCATTTCGGCCCAGGGAACGACCTTGCCCACTCCTCCGGCCGATCCTGGCAGTATGTTCTAAGAAACCTCCCCACATCCTGGTTCACGCGTTCCACCTGCCCATTACTCTCCGGGTGGTAACCCGAGGTGAGGCTCACCGAGACCCCCAACCGCTCCATAAAAGCTCTCCAGACTCTGGAGGTAAATTGGGGACCTCGATCAGACACAATATCCTCGGGTACCCCGTAGTGCCGGAACACATGGGTGAATAGTGCTTCGGCGGTTTGCAGGGCAGTAGGAAGGCCCGGCATAGGGAGCAAACGACAGGCCTTAGAAAACCGGTCCACAACGACTCAGTATAGTGGTATTCCCCTGTGAAGGAGGAAGGTCAGTGAGGAAATCCACCGAGAGGTGAGACCATGGTCGTTGTGGAACGGGCAGGGGTAGTAACTTACCCCTAGGCAGATGTCTAGGCGCCTTACACTGGGCGCACACCGAGCAGGAGGAAACATAAACCCTCACATCCCTCGCCAACGTGGGCCACCAGTACTTGGCACTAAGACAGTGCACTGTCCGGCCGATACCAGGGTGTCCAGAGGAGGGTGACGTGTGAGCCCAATAGATCAATCGATCCCGAACCTCGAGCGGAACGTACTCCGACCCTCCGGGCATTGCGGTGGACTAGGGTCGGTGCGTAACGCTCCGCTCGAGTTCAGCATCGACCTCCCACACTACCGGTGCCACCAGACACGACTCCGGCAGTATGGGAGTGGGCTCCACGGACCTCTCCTCCGTGTCATACCGCCGAGACAGTGCGTCTGCCTTACCGTTCTGTGACCCAGGGATGTACGTGATCTTAAATGTGAACCGGGTCAAAAACATATTCCACCTCGCCTGGCGAGGGTTCAGCCTCCTCGCTGCCCGGATGTACTCCAGGTTACGGTGGTCCGTCAAAATGAGGAAAGGGTGTTGAGCCCCCTCAAGCCAGTGCCTCCACACCTTTAGGGCCTGTACTACGGCTAACAGCTCCCTGTCCCCCACATCATAGTTTCGCTCCGCCGGACTGAGCTTCTTGGAATAGAAGGCACAGGGGCGGAGTTTAGGTGGCGCGCCGGACCGTTGGCGACAGCACGGCTCCTATACCGGCCTCTGACGCGTCCACCTCTACCTGAAATGGCAAAGAGGGATCCGGATGCGCCAGCACCGAGCCGAGGTAAACAGGTCCTTCAGCCTCCCAAACGCCCTGTCCGCCTGGGCTGACCACTGCAGACGCACCGGACCCCCCTTCAAAAGAGACGTTATGGGAGCTGCCACCTGTCCAAAACCCCCGGATAAACCTCCGGTAATAATTCGCAAACCCCAAAAACTGCTGCACCTCCTTCACAGTGGTTGGCGTTTGCCAATCACGCACGGCCGACACCCGGTCTACCTCCATCTTCACCCCTGACGCAGACAACTGATAACCCAAAAAGGAGACCGACTCCTGGAAGAACAGACACTTCTCTGCCTTGACATACAGGTCGTGCTCCAACAGCCTCCGCAACACTCGGCGCACCAGGGCCACATGCTCGACTCGGGTAGGCGAGTACACGAGAATGTCATCGATGTACACGACCACCCCCTGCCCCTGCATGTCCCTGAAGATCTCATCCACGAACGATTGGAAAACTGAAGGAGCGTTCATCAACCCGTATGGCATGACGAGATACTCGTAATGGCCCGAGGTGGTACTAAAGGCTGTCTTCCATTCATCGCCCTCCCTAATGCGCACCAAGTTGTACGCACTCCTGAGATCTAATTTAGTGAAGAAACGCGCCCCGTGCAATGACTCCGTCATGGTCGCAATCAGCGGGAGTGGATAACTGTACTTCACCGTGATCTGATTGAGACCACGGTAATCAATGCACGGGCGTAATCCTCCATCCTTTTTCTTCACAAAAAGAAACTCGAGGACGCAGGGGAAGTGGAGGGCCGTATGTATCCTTGTCTCAGAGATTCGTCTATGTACGTCTCCATAGCTCTCTTCTCCTCCTGAGACAGAGGATACACATGGCTCCGTGGGAGCGCAGCTCCTGCCTGGAGGTCTATCGCACAATCTCCCTGCCTATGGGGAGGCAACTGCGTCGCCCTCGCCTTACTGAACACAATAGCCAAATCCCCATACTCAGGGGGAACGTGCAATGCGGGCACCTGGTTTGGACTCTCCACCGAGGTAGCCCCTACGGAAACGCCTAAACATCGACCCACACACTGGACAGACCACTCCATCAGAGCCCTCTCCTGCCACGAAATAGATGGGTTATGGGTACTCAACCAGGGCATGCCCAGCACCACCGGATACGCAGGCGAGTCGATCAGAAATAGCTGGATCATCTCCTGATGACCCCCCTGCGCACACATCCTAAGTGGCGCAGTGACCTCCCTGATCAAGCCCGCACCCAAAGGACGGCTATCTAGGGCATGAACGGGGAAGGGACGTCAACAGGAAGAAGGGGAATCCCTAAGGCTAAACAAAACTTCTTATCAACAAAATTCCCAGCCGCGCCTGAATCTACCAGCGCCTTATGCTGGGAATGAGGTGCTACCTGTGGAAAACGCACAGGTATACAGAAATGTGCAACAGAGAGCTCTGGGTGAGTGGGGCGCCTACTCACCTGGAAGGACTCCCCAGTGCGGGACCTGTCGTCCTCTCCCCTAGGAGGCCATCCCCAGCACCTAGCCGCGGTGTGTCCTCCCCGACGACAGTTGGTGCAGGAGATGGACCCCCTCGTAAGCCGACCCCTCCTCTCTCTAGCGCCAGCGCCGCCGAGCTCCATGGGGCACGGCTCGGAGGCGCTGGAGGGTGAAATGGACGGACCCCCTCGGGGACGTCCCGCGGGTAGCTAGCAGGTTATCCAGCCTGATGGACATGTCGACCAACTGGTCGAACGAGAGGCTGGTGTCCCTACAGGCCAGCTCCCTACGGACGTCCTCGCGTAGACTACATCGGTAGTGATCGATGAGAGCCCGCTCATTCCACCCTGCATCCGCCGCTAGAGTACGGAATTCCAAGGCGAACTCCTGGGCACTCCTCTTCCCCTGCCGGAGGCAGACCAGACGCTCCCCGCCGCTTTCCCCTCCGGGGATGGTCAAACACCGCCCTGAAGCGGCGGGAGAACTCGTCGTAGGTGATGGTGTTCGCGTCGATCCTCCTCCACTCTGCGTTGGCCCATTCCAACGCCTTCCCGGAAAGGCAGGAGATCAGGGCGGACACGCTCTCGTCTCCCGAGGGCGCCGGGTGCACGGTGGCCAGGTAAAGCTCCACCTGGAGAAGGAATCCCTGACACCCGGCCGCGGTCCCATCGTAGGCCCTCGGGAGCGAGAGTCGAACTCCTCTGGGTTCCGGAGCGGGAATGGGCTGACTTGCCGATGGTGCTGGCAGGGAGGCTGGGAGTCCCTCTGGTCTCCCAGCCTCGGATGGTGGTAAACACCTCCTGCAGTGCGGACCCCATCCGCAGGATCTGGTCACTCTGTTCGCGGACCCTGTCCTCCAGCGTCGCCTGTGCTGCTGCGGCTCCTGCTGATTCCATTCTTGATGGTGTGTGATTTTGTCAGTGATGCTGTAGGTGGGTGTAGTGGTGGAATCAAGCGCAGGACACCGAAGTACAGTCCAAAA
Organism: Coregonus clupeaformis; assembly: GCF_020615455.1. Lineage (NCBI taxonomy): Eukaryota > Metazoa > Chordata > Actinopteri > Salmoniformes > Salmonidae > Coregonus > Coregonus clupeaformis. The sequence continues at coordinate 117,625 of NW_025534184.1, read as the reverse complement.
GACTTTAGTGAAAATCCACAAGGGAAAATGAACAAACTTGCCCGAAGGCGAAACTCCGCACGTAGGCGACAAAACAAAACGGGCGCACTACACAGGTGCGTCAAACGCTCCAACACAGTGGAGAATAGCTCAACCGAGCGATAGTATACATGTCCAGCAACGCACGACAGAAATAAAGCAATCACACACAACACTAGACAAACACAACGAGAAACTTATAGGACACTAATTACACTAAACGATAACAGGTGTCACAACAAACAGACAAAAGCAAACGAACATAGAAACATGCAACGGTGGCAGCTAGTATTCCGGAGACGACGAACGCCGAAGCCTGCCCGAGCAAGGAAGAGAGGCAGCCTCGGCCGAAACCGTGACATACTTGATGAGGTCACTAGGTGTTGCGTTAAGGCTGCTACAATATCATTGAGTTACACAGCTACTTTAGCTGTACTTTAGCTACAGCTTTTAAATGTTCTAAAACAGCATTCAACATGAGGCAGACAGCTCTTACTTTTCTCCAGTGTGTCAGCAAGCTCCTTCTGGTTCATTTTCCTCAGGACGTGCAGTGTGATCTTCAGAGCCCCCTCTCTGGCACTGCTCTCCTGCTTCTCATCTTCAGCATCCACCACTTCCTTATCCTGCTTCTGACTCTCAAAGCCTTCTGGGAGTTCTGGACTAAGAATCCTCTTGAAAATCTTCAGCTCGTTCTTCACGAATGTCATAATATTCTCTTCAAGCAACTGAAATAAATCAAGTAAATAAGTTAAGCAAGAGACTAAATGCTTTCTCATTAACATATTAATGAATGATTGACAGATCAACTTTACTCGAGGTAAACAAAAACAAATGTACATAACAGGACCACATACACTGAATATGGAGGCCAGGTCTGTTTGATGACTCTGGGAAGACTGACCACTGAGAATCTCTGACTCTGATCTCTCCTGTTGGTTTCTGTGGACAAAACATCAGATTACATCTCCTCATCCAGGGAGTACACACACACACACACACACACACACACACACACACACACAAACACACACATATACACACACACACAGGGAGGGAATGTTGTGTTAGTTTAATATTGTTTCAGGACTATGAAAATGGAAAAAAGGATTAGCCTATGGATTATGAAAACAACAATATTAAATGGTAAAATGGGAGAGGAGAAATGACTAGAGACAGTGTTGTTTAACTCACTGACCATGACCTATGAGTTCTTCTTACCTTTGTTCAGTAGAAAAGTCTCCCTTTCTAAACCTCATAGGTAGATTCATAGACAGGTCACTCTTCATGGACACACAACTGGGTACAGGGGAGGCTGGTCTCTCCTGCTTGATTGGACTTCAACACAACAGAGACAAACATTACATCTCTCATCTACTCTGAGCTCAGATGGGGAAACATAAGAAGAGTTTCATTCCAAAACGCTATATATCCATTTTCAGAAATGTTGGTAAATTATCTTTTATTGTTTAAAGAAATTATTAAAGAGATTGGTGTGTTTTTTTCACTATCTAATCATGGCATGGGATTGTTCAACGACAGACATGTATTTGTTTAAAATCTATCACTTGATGGTTTCATTTCAGACAGACAAATAATCATGTTTTTTTGCAAAATGCTATATATCTGCCTCACTATCAGAGAAATAAGTAGTACTGCTAGGTTTCACACAGTAATAATATATATCTGCCTCACTATCAGAGAAATAAGTAGTACTGCTAGGTTTCACACAGTAATAATATATCTGCCTCACTCTCAGAGAAATAAGTAGTACTGCTAGGTTTTACACTGTAATAATATATCTTCCTCACTCTCAGAGAAATAAGTAGTACTGCTAGGTTTTACACAGTCAAATGTAACAAATAACTACATTTTTAAACAAAAATCTGTACAAATGTACAAAATTCAATACAGTAATATGAGATCTGTACGTAAAACATTACATTTTAGTCATTTAGCAGATGTTCTTATACAAAAGCATCTTAAGGCTAAGTTTATTGATAGAACATTCGTAAGAACATTGTTAAATCTCTGAGCTGGTTCAAAAAACCGTTGTTATTAACGTTGCACTTGAAAACGCTCATATCTATAGAACTCTGTAGAACTCTGTAGAACAGCATCGTCAGATGTAGAAAGTTAGAAACTTTTTTTTTTCATGCGTCACTTTAAACACAGAAGATCTCCCCTAAGCATAGAATCACATGGTTGACCCCTTGGTTCCGCTCTAGGTTTCTTCCTAGGTTCCTGCCTTTCTAGGGAGTTTTTCCTAGCCACCGTGCTTCTACATCTGCATTGCTTGCTCTTTGGGGTGTTAGACTGGGTTTCTATATAAGCACTTTGTGACAACTGCTGATGTAAAAAATGTCTTCTGGGAACGCATATGAAGCACTGCTAACGCAAGAGGAACGACTGAAAAAGCATTTAACAGATTACTGTGATGTTTTTTATAACTCTATAGGTTATTTACTCCTAAAAGCTTGTGCCGTCAGCGGCAGCGAGCACTCTGCCTTCTAGCACAAGCGAGGGGCATGTTGACGTACATTGGCTAACCGGGAGGGTTGCATGATGTAATTTATTGGTGGGCTGGAAGACGCACTCTTGTCTTTTCTATTCCGAGGTTGTTTAATCGATATATTAGATATTTTTAAATGCATGTATACTAGGGTTGAGGTTGGAGCATCTGACTAGTGATTATTTACCAGGGGTTCAACACCTGCTATAGTCACTATTTAATTGCTCTTCCAAAAGCATCACAGGCCTAATACAAAATATATAGGTAACTAAAGTAATGAGTGACCATTTTAGACATGGGACATATAGTATTTGGTTGCATGCTATTTTATGTCAATCATATTGCTGCTTGTAGCCTATAACTGATGCTTCATGGTCTTATACTGCCATCTATTGGAAATATTTAGCATTACAAGTTATTAATTTACGTACGGACATTAGTGAGGCAGCTGAAAAATAAAGTGTATTTTTATTGTTAATTCCTTTGATCAGTCTCAAACCTGCCCCACCTATCCCATGGCAATTGCTGGACTTTCACACTCAGGTTACTAGGTCACCCAATTCAAACCATATTAGAAAAATAACACAAATGTGTCTAAGTGTTCTGCCTTGCAATAATAAATATCATAAAATAACTAATAAAAAATAAAAAAAACAGCAAAACGCTTAGACAGGTTTTGAGTAACAAAATAATACTATAATTGTATTTACTAAGTTAATATTATTAGTAAAATAGTTTATAAAAGTGTTCTAGGCTACCCTACCCTAGAATTAGGGTTACGGTTAATGCTAAAATAGCTTATAAGTAGGGTAAGAGTTTCTGTATAGCACTTTGTGACATCTGCTGGTGTAAAAAGGGCTTTCCAAGATGGCGTAGATGGCGTAGTAGTGCAGTTCTGTTTTTGTCGTGTGTCTGTAAATAGCCTGTAAATACCCTGTTTTTTTTGTATTTTTCGTACATATTTCCCTATCAGACTTTTCATCCTTCTACAAAATATACTTTCCTGCAACCCGCCTCACTCAATGTGGAACGGATTCTATTATTGACTTACCTTTTATCTAGAATCTCCAGTTGAAACTAGCTAGCCAGCTAACTAGCTACTTGCTATTAGCCACAGTTAGCGGTATTTCACCCAGAACATTGGATTTTTTTTTCTGCGGGATAAATTGAATCACTGGACATTAATCACCGGATCGCAACTAGCTAGCCGCAACCGAATGGATGTTGCTGTCTGGCTAATCACCACTGCCCCCGATGCAAGCACCAGTTAGCCTCGAGCTCGCCTAGGGCCAGGCTCATATCTACCTCTAGGTCTACCGGACGGTTTTTCTCCATTTTCCGTGGCCTGCACCACTCACTAGCCAGCTCTATTCTGGACTATTATTCGGCCAGTCTGCACAGCGCGTTATCGACCCAGAACATATCAGTTTTTCTGCCGGAATCACTGAATCACTGGACCTTTAACTCCGGATTCATCGCTACCAGCTAGCTGCAACAAAATGGACGCTGTGGTCTGGCTAATCATCCTGAGCTAGGCCCATCTCCCGGCTATCTTCCTCTCTGTCAACCGGACGGGACCACCTAGTGTTGACACGGAGCCCCACCGATCCTACACGACTGGTCTGCCGACGAAATCGTCTGATGTGGTTACGACGTCGACCACGAAGATTCCATCTGCTAGCCCCGGCCCGCTAGCACACGCTAGCCGTGGCCTCTTACTCGCTAGTGCTTTAGCAGCCTCCGAACTATCCTATTGCTGTTCACCGGACCTCATGATAACTCAGCTATACAGCTGATGTCTGCTGGACTGTTCCTTTTTACGGTACTACATCCTGTTTATGTTTAGCCTCAGCCCAAACATGGTTAGCTTATTGTTGTTTCGGTTATTTCTAATTGTACTATTTCACTGTAGATCCCCCAGCCCAGCTAAACCTGCCTTAGATAGCTCCTTTGTCCCACCCCCCCATACACGCGGAGACCGACTCAATTGGTGCCTCCAGTGATGCTATCTCTTTCATTGTTACCCAACGCTTAGGTTTACCTCGACTTTACTCATATCCTTCCATATCCTTGTCTGTACATAATGCCCTGAATCTTTTCTATAACACCCGGAAATCTGCCCCCTTTATTCTATGTACCCAACGCACTAGAAGACCAATTCTTAAAGCCTTTAGCCGTATCCTTATTCTAGTCCTCCTCTGTTCCTCTGGTGATGTAGAGGCTAACCCAGGCCCTGCAGCCCTCAGTATCACTCCTACTCCCCAGGCGCTATCATTTGCTGACTTCTGTAATCGCAAAAGTCTTGGTTTCTTGCACGTAAATATCAGAAGTCTACTTCCTAAGTTTGAGTTATTCACTGCATTAGCACACTCCGCCAACCCTGATGTTCTAGCAGTGTCTGAATCCTGGCTCAGGAAGGCCACCAAAAATTCTGAAATTTCCATCCCCAACTATAACATTTTCCGTCTAGATAGAACTGCCAAAGGGGGTGGAGTTGCAATCTACTGTAGAGATAGCCAGCAGAGCTCTATCATACTATCCAGGTCTGTGCCCAAACAGTTTGAGCTTCTACTTCTAAAAATCCACCTTTCCAGAAATAAGTCTCTCACTGTTGCCGCTTGCTACAGACCCCCCTCAGCCCCCAGCTGTGCCCTGGACACCATATGTGAATTGATTGCCCCCCATTTATCCTCAGAGTTCGTACTGCTTGGTGACCTAAATTGGGATATGCTTAATACCCCGGCCATCCTACAATCCAAACTAGATGCCCTCAATCTCACGCAAATTTTCAACGAACCTACCAGGTACAACCCTAAATCCGTAAACATGGGTACCCTCATAGATATCATCCTGACTAACATACCCTCTAAATACACCTGAGCTGTCTTCAACCAGGATCTCAGCGATCACTGCCTTATTGCCTGCGTCCGTAACGGGTCCGCGGTCAAACGACCACCCCTCATCACTGTCAAACGCTCCCTAAAACACTTTAGCGAGCAGGCCTTCCTAATTGACCTGGCCCAGGTATCCTGGATGGATATAGATCTCATTCCGTCAGTAGAGGATGCCTGGTTGTTCCTTAAAATTAATTTCCTCTCAATCTTAAATAAACATGCCCCATTCAAAAAATACAGAACTAAGAACCGATATAGCCCCTGGTTCTCCTCAGACTTGACTGCCCTTGACCAGCACAAAAACATCCTGTGGCGTACTGCATTAGCATGAAATAGCCCCCGCGATATGCAACTTTTCAGGGAAGTTAGGAACCAATATACACAAGCAGTCAGGAAAGCAAAGGCTAACTTTTTCAAACAGAAATTTGCATCCTGTAGCACTAACTCCAAAAAGTTTTGGGACACTGTAAAGTCCATGGAGAATAAGAACACTTCCTCCCAGTTGCCCACTGCACTGAGGCTAGGAAACACTATCACCACCGATAAATCTACAATAATCGAGAATTTCAACAAGCATTTTGTTACGGCTGGCCATGCTTTCCATCTGGCTACCACTACCCCGGCCACCAACTCTGCACCCTCCGCTGCAACTTGCCCATGCCCCCGCCCTCCCGCTTCTCCTTCACACAAATTCAGACAGCTGATGTTCTGAAAGAGCTGCAAAATCTGGACCCCTACAAATCAGCTGGGCTAGACAATCTGGACACTTTCTTTCTAAAACTTTTGTCGCAACCCCTATTACTAGTCTGTTCAACCTCTCTTTCATAACGTCTGAGATCCCCAGAGATTGGAAAGCTGCCGCGGTCATCCCCCTCTTCAAAGGGGGTGACACTCTAGATCCAAACTGCTACAGACCTATATCCATCCTGCCCTGCCTTTCGAAAGTATTGGGAAGCCAAGTTAACAAACAGATCACCGACCATTTCGAATACCACCGTACCTTCTCCGCTATGCAATCCGGTTTCCGAGCTGGTCATGGGTGCACTTCAGCCACGCTCAAGGTCCTAAACGATATTATAACCGCGATTGATAATAGACAGTACTGTGCAGCCGTCTTCATCGACCTGGCCAAGGCTTTCGACTCTGTCAACCACCGCATTCTTATTGGCAGACTAAATAGCCTTGGTTTCTCAAATGACTGCCTCGCCTGGTTCACCAACTACTTCTCAGATAGAGTTCAGTGTGTCAAATCGGAGGGCCTGTTGTCTGGACCTATGGCAGTCTCTATGGGGGTGCCACAGGGTTCAATTCTTGGGCCGACACTTTTCTCCGTGTATATCAATGATGTCGCTCTTGCTGCTGGTGACTCTCAGATCCACCTCTACGCAGACGACACCATTTTGTATACATCTGGCCCTTCATTGGACACTGTGTTAACAAACCTCCAAACGAGCTTCAATGCCATACAACACTCCTTCAGTAGCCTCCAACTGCTCTTAAACACTAGTAAAACTAAATGCATGCTTTTCAATCGAACGCTGCTGGCACCCGCCCACCCGACTAGAATCACCACTCTCGACAGGTCTGACCTAGAGTATGTGGACAACTACAAATACCTAGGTGTCTGGTTAGACTGTAAACTCTCCTTCCAGACTCACATAAAGAATCTCCAATCCAAAGTTAAATCTAGAATCGGCTTCCTATTTCGCAACAAAGCCTCGTTCACTCATGCTGCCAAACATGCCCTCGTAAAACTGACTATCCTACCGATCCTTGACTTCGGCGATGTCATTTTACAAAATAGCCTCCAACACTCTACTCAGCAAACTGGATGTAGTCTATCACAGTGCCATTCGTTTTGTCTCCAAAGCCCCATACACTACCCACCACTGTGACCTGTACGCTCTTGTTGGCTGGTCCTCACTACATGTTCGTCGTCAAACCCACTGGCTCCAGGCCATCTATAAATCACTGCTAGGCAAATCCCCGCCTTATCTTAGCTCATTGGTCACCATAGCAGCACCCACCCGTAGTCTGCGCTCCAGCAGGTATATCTCACTGGTCATTCCCAAAGCCAACATCTCCTTCGGCCGCCATTCCTTCCAGTTCTCTGCTGTGGGTGGGTTGGAGTAAAGGGGGGTAGAAGGATTCATTTATCCTATCCCAGGTATTCCTTAAAGAGGTGGGGTTTCAAATGTCTCCGGAAGGTGGTGAGTGACTCCGCTGTCCTGGCGTCGTGAGGGAGCTTGTTCCACCATTGGGGTGCCAGAGCAGTGAACAGTTTTGACTGGGCTAAGCGGGAACTATGCTTCCGCAGAGGTAGGGAGCCAGCAGGCCAGAGGTGGATGAACGCAGTGCCCTCGTTTGGGTGTAGAGACTGATGAGAGCCTGAAGGTACGGAGGTGCCGTTCCCCTCACAGCTCCGTAGGCAAGCACCATGGTCTTGTAGCAGATGCGAGCTTCAACTGGAAGCCAGTGGAGTGTGCGGAGGAGGGGGGTGACGTGAGAGAACTTGGGAAGGTTGAACACCAGACGGGCTGCGGCATTCTGGATGAGTTGTAGGGGTTTAATGGCACAGGCAGGGAGCCCAGCCAACAGCGAGTTGCAGTAATCCAGACGGGAGATGACAAGTGCCTGGATTAGGACCTGTGCCGCTTCCTGTGTAAGGCAGGGTCGTACTCTCCGAATGTTGTAGAGCATGCACCTACAGGATCGGGTCACCGCCTTGATGTTAGCGGAGAACGACAGGGTGTTGTCAGGGTGTTGTCTGACACTTCATGACACTTGCTAGGCTTAGGCTCATAATTTGAGGTAGCAACTGTGTCTGATCTACAAATCCATTAGCTAGACCACCAGATTAGACAACAATCACCCCATTATACCCATTTGGTTTGCAACTCAGTGAACCTGCGCAGCATTCGCTCAATTTGATGCCTATGAACGAAGATTTCGATGCATATCAAATTACCCAGCAGCCATTTAGAAACCACAAGTCGTCAAAAAAATGGTTATTTCTTAATTAAAAAATGTCTTCTGGCTGTTTAAAATCGGCCACATCTTGAAAAAGAGGACAGGGACATGCGTTTTGTTTAGATTGTACACTTTAAAAACAACAACAAATATGGCTAACCATGACCAGAAAATGTTGAATGTTTGATGGCTATCCGCCAGCCATCGCCTCCTTAACCGTGTCTCACCTCACTATAGGTGACCACAACATGTACTCTGGTGAACAGTGTGCGCGCTCACCAAGTAGCCGTAACCTTGTTAATAATAAGTTACCTGAGGTGAACCTACAGGGTTAATGCTCACCAAGTAGCCGTAACCTTGTTAATAATAAGTTACCTGAGGTAAACCTACAGGGTTAACGCAGGCAGGTCTCATTGATAACAATAGTGAAGCTGGCATTGTGACGCAGAACAATGGGCTGAGAATAGAATGTTCTGAAGGCGAGTCGGTGTCACGGAGCTCAATAGAACTAATAGGAGCTGGTAGGGTGAAAAATGCCCAAACATGAAGCTTGTTTTTTCGTAATTACTTCATAACCAGGGACAGAAGTTAATATTATGAAACTGGGCTCCATGGCGGATGCAATGAACTAATTTTATCAGAAATAAACGTTGTAAAAAATGTCATTTGAGGCGCCCCGAAAATAATATTAAATAGGTCAGTCCTTGGACACAGAGGGGTTAAACACTAAAGTTACCGTCCATCTAGTGAAGAGAGGAGAACCGGACAGAGGGATGGTAGGTAGCCAGCATCCGTCAACGAGAGAGGGAGAAGCCCTCCACGGTATTTAACAGGTGGAAGAAACTCTCTATCGGTCCACAAGAAATGCAGGCAGCCGGTGATGATGTAGTGGTAGCTAGGATAACTAGGATGCTGCTGGTAGAGTAGCTAGCTTAGCTAGCTGTACCGACTAGCTTGGCTAGCTAGCAGGTAGTTCGTCTGTCCCTCGAGGATGATGACGAATCCGGTGAACCACAAGATGAAACAATGATAGCGAGTGAAAAGGATCTGGCTACACTCATACTGTCACTGACCATTACGCAAAAAAAGCTAATTGAACAATCAACTTCGGCGTCTCAACACTGTATTGAACTCCGTCATTATTCCCCAACATCACCTCAGACCACTCTGCGCGTAACTGGACAATATGCTTGGCGCCAAACCGTACGTGGACGCGGACAGTTCCAGAACGCGGACATGAGCAGAGCCACACAATAAACTAAACCCAGTCTTTACAGTGGCTTACATTAGTAATATTATTTTATTTATTTTTTATATGTAAAACAAACATTCAACGTTTTTTTATAACAATATTTTGAGATCTGGTCCCATATCCACAAAGTATGTCAGAGTAGAAAATTGGTCGTATAAGTGCTGAGAATTAAGACATTTACTCTTTTGGGTATAAATCAATGCATAGCATTTTGTCTTCGGTTTGGCAGATTAACTCATGCTTATTTCTGAAGAGAAACTCAGGTTTTCGCCCAGCGGCTAAGGAGTTGGAGCTGTGGCAGGAGATGGACCTATGGCAGAAAGGTGGCTGGTTTGAATCACGGGCCGGACGCTGGAAATAACGGGCAGGCTTGATCTGACCACTGGAGGGCTGCTGGGTTCACATCCTCAAAACATTCACCTTTCGTTGATCAGAACTCTAGAGGTTCTTCTTCACTGAACCCAAAAATATATCTAACTTTTAGTGGTTCAATATATTAATGAAGTGATAGAAGCCTTTTTGGTTCTATAAGGAACCTTATTTTCTAAGTGTATAATAAACACGATTTTCTTTTGATTATTTAATTACCTACATCATGTTATTTCAAGTTATCCCTTGGGAGCGCAACATCACGTTGTTAAAAAATAATCATAAATTGGCCATGGCTATAAATTGGGCAATTGAAGGCATTTAGGGGGAAATATGTGTTCGATGAAAATGAACATTGTATGCAAAGTTGTAGGCAACATTATTGACAAGGGACCCTGATGCCTACGATGCCAAAGCTATTTAGAGTTGTTAAATGGGTGTGAAGAGTGTGTTGGTATAACGGTAATATTGTCAAAATTCCGCTTGTAACAACCATCAGAATTGGTTAAAGAAATATGCATTCCATTATATTAGGCAATAATGAAGAGTAGGCAAAGTGGTCGTGTCGTATTAAAATTCTATCAAATGTCTTCCATTGCAACGAGTCCAGTCAGGGTGCTGCAGAACCCCTGCAGTACCTCCACTGACCCCGGATTGAGAACTCCTGATTTAGCAGATACTCTAATCCAGAGTGATTTACAGTAAGTGCATTCATCTTAAGATAGCTATTTATTTTGTAAATAAAATTAATACATTCTTAATAAAATTGTCATCTCACCTCTTAGCTTTGGTGTCATGTTCCCCAGAGAGACGCATTTTAGAGGCAGGGCCCCCCTCCTCTCTCTCCCCAGAGAGACTCCTTTTAGAGGCAGGGCCCCCGTCCTCTCTCTCCCCAGAGAGACTCAATTTAGAGGCAGGGACCCCCTCCTCTCTCTCTCCAGAGAGACTCATTTTAGACCACTGACCCCTAAACAGAGATGCAGCATGTTGGTTGTGTTGAACACAGTGACAACTCATTCTAGAATGTCAATTGTTCTCTTTTACTCATGATCTCTTAGAAATAAAACATTTACTAACAGACATATCCAAACAGTCGGGTGATTTAATTTAATCACATGAACATTGTTACATTCCTCAACAAGAAATAAAACTTTGTCTCTCAAACAGAAGAAGGAACTAACAAAGAGTCACTAACAACAACCAAAACGAAACAGGTGGTTTTAGGAGGGGTTCTGAAAGACACTCATGGGGGTGTCCACTAGTAATGGGAATCAGAGGCTTTCTGAACGCTTTGGGGCTTTCACCAAATTGTGTCGAAAATGCCATTGATAGATTTGAGTGCTAATAAACAACATTTAGTTAGAATGTGGGGTTCGCTTTTTGCCTCCAGGTTCACTATGTTTTGAAAAACGATGCATATGTGACTTTCAACGTGGCACCGTCATAGGATGCCACCTTTCCAACAAGTCAGTTCGTCAAATTCCTGCCCTGCTAGAGCTGCATGTTTTTTGTTTTTTTTCATATTGAGTCTTTCCAAGTTATTACACATTTCATGATTTACAATCAGATTACTTCGTACAGTTACATTCATTTAGATGGGTCAGAGGGGCATGTACATTCAAGGTCATGGACATTTTTACATTGCTCAAATGCAGTGCTTCTCAGTCCTGGTCCCGGGGACCCAAAGGGGCGCACACTCCAACCCCCGCCCCATCCCACCCCCGCCCTCTCACACCCAACCCAAACGAGAGGCTCCATGATGAGTTGAATAAAGTGTGAGAGAGAATGCGCACTAGCAAAAGCGATTGGACCCTGCATTGCCCTGGGCAAGATTAAACCAGTAGGTGAAAGCCCAAAAAGGGCCACCAGATGACACACTTCTACATTGACTGCAAACATCATAGACTGTTGTTAATTAATGCATTAAAAAAAAGAAAAGACAATTTGCTTTAAAACAGCCCACAAGTTCTTTAAATGAATCATTGCTTAACTATATTTTATGCATGACAGATGAATCAGTGCAGAGCTGAAAGCAGGCAATAGTTTGACAACCACCATGTTCTATGCAGTTGATTTTACAGGCAATCCCTTTTGAATGCTTCTCTTTTCTCACTGCGGACAAACAAATGACAGGAAGAGGTCCACTTCATTTTGGATCACCACGGGGGGCGGGTGAATGTTATCCGGAGAATAGTGGCAGGAGGTCATCTGCCAAACGTCAATGAGGACCACGGGCAAGTCCCTGAATATTTCCCTTAGAGCCATGTCGAGCTGCCAGGAGAGCCAGTCGCTGCCGTACACATCCTTGTAGCCCGTGTTGGCTGATTTGATCACTACCAGAGTAGTGGGAGATCGTCTTAGCAGCGACGCCACAGCCCTACGGATGACGACCAGACGGTGTGCATACACAGCCAGTGGGTACGTGGTGAAATGAGCCCAGATGGTGAAGACGACTACAGAGTGTGCACCCCCTGCCAGACCCTCCACCTCCCTGGCGATGTAGTGGAGGTCAGCCCAGGGGTCTTGCTCGTCCGTATAGGTATCCCATGGGCCCGCCAGATGATACGGGTGTTGGACTGGGTGTCGACTGCCTCAAAGGGGCCCGATTTGCTTGATGTGTGAAGGTTCAGGCGTTTCAGTGTTGGCACAGTGTTCTCCAGGTACTCCAACCATTGACGGAGAGTGGAGTCACCCATCATAAGGATCTGTTTGTCCTTCAGGCATCCAGATATCAGATTAGCTGAGGGAAATGATTTTGAGTCACACACCATGGACGTCCAGCGATCCTGGAGGTAGAATCCAGACGGTACTGGGGTGTGCAAACCAGGACGGCATTTTGTGTTTGGACCTAGAGAGAGAGAAATCATTGTTAGATCATCTGAGCCGAATCTGCATCGCTAGCATGAAATAAAATGTTATTTTCACGTGCCGAATACCGTGAAATGCTTACTTACAAGCCCTTAACCAACAATGCATGAAAAAGTTAAGAAAATATTTACTAAATAAAATAAAGTAAAAAATCAAATATACAGGGGGTACCGAGTCAATGTACGGGGATACAGGTTAGTCGAGGTAGAGGACGCTGATTTGTGATAATGACACCAGTTTGCAAGTTGATAACAAGCCAGGTTTAAACCAGATAACAAAGGATATGACTTGTTTAAAGATTGTGACTTATGTAGGTAGCAAGGTACTGCTGTATTCTGTGTAGTGGTATTACAATAACCCAAGGAACTGCTGTATTCTGTGTAATGGTATTACAGTAATGCAAGGTACTGCTGTATTCTGTGTAATGGTATTACAGTAATGCAATGTACTGCTGTATTCTGTGTAATGGTATTACAGTAATGCAAGGAACTGCTGTATTCTGTGTAATGGTATTACAGTAATGCAATGTACTGCTGTATTCTGTGTAATGGTATTACAGTAATGCAAGGTACTGCTGTATTCTGTGTAATGGTATTACAGTAACCCAAGGTACTGCTGTATTCTGTGTAGTGGTATTACAGTAACCCAAGGTACTGCTGTATTCTGTGTAATGGTATTACAGTAACCCAAGGTACTGCTGTATTCTGTGTAATGGTATTACAGTAACCCAAGGTACTGCTGTATTCTGTGTAATGGTATTACAGTAACCCAAGGTACTGCTGTATTCTGTGTAATGGTATTACAGTAACCCAAGGTACTGCTGTATTCTGTGTAGTGGTATTACAGTAACCCAAGGTACTGCTGTATTCTGTGTAATGGTATTACAGTAACCCAAGGTACTGCTGTATTCTGTGTAATGGTATTACAGTAACCCAAGGTACTGCTGTATTCTGTGTAATGGTATTACAATAACCCAAGGTACTGCTGTATTCTGTGTAATGGTATTACAGTAACCCAAGGTACTGCTGTATTCTGTGTAATGGTATTACAGTAACCCAAGGTACTGCTGTATTCTGTGTAATGGTATTACAGTAACCCAAGGTACTGCTGTATTCTGTGTAGTGGTATTACAGTAACCCAAGGTACTGCTGTATTCTGTGTAATGGTATTACATTAACAGGAGGGAAAGGGGGAATATGTTGTAGGGACTTACGGGTTTCCTTGCCCTGTTGCTGGACATGTACAACTGAATTATCATATGGTACAATAATGTTTGTGAATCTGCAAAAAATGAAATATTATTTGAGTGTGAAGAACAACAATCAATAATTTGGAGACACTACCATTAAGTGATGGAACAGGATGCAGTGCAGTCATGGTTTGTACACATTTCTGCTAACATTGGGTCTACAGCAATTTACTTTATTTTTTTTGAACAGCATGAATTGTCAATTCACCAATGTTATGTGAGTTCCTCTTTCCCCAACATAAAATATTTTCAAATAATAGGATTTTACTTTATTTTTTTGAACAGCATGAATTGTCAATTCACCAATGTTATGTGAGTTCCTCTTTCCCCAACATAAAATATTTTCAAATAATAGGATGGGATTGTGTTTGGATAACAAGAGGGGCCACATTAAATCAGATTGTGGGTAAACAATGACCCCCAACCTGCATATTTGACACCCGATTGAAAGATATCTACCTATTAAGAAGAGTTGTCTCCAACTTGGAGAGTACTGCCTGGTAACCACCCATGCTGTGGTAGGTCAAAGCATGGCAGGGCAGGGAAGATGGCCGACGACAGAACCAGGACTCTCCGGTGACTGGCTCTCTGTACTCACAGCAACACTGCAAGTCATTCCCCACCAGCCTAGGACTTCTCTGGGCATTGCACATCGTTGTTTCCTGCTTGCCACCCTCCTCAAAGTAGCCTTGGAAGTAGACCTTATCTGGGTCCTGTTCCCTTTGCCTGCACAGTACCTGCACGGCCTCACTGGAGTGCACTAGGCGGATGGACACCTTGGCAGGTCCGGGCCAAAGCAGGGCCAGGCGGGCAGTGTAGGTGCCATTAAAGTGGTCTGTTACAGCTCCATAAGTACTGGCCTTTAGTTCTGCGTTAAACAACTTGGCCTGAAAAAAGTCCCCTCCATAGGTTTTGATCCTGTTTTTAGTATCTCTAGCTATCAAAATGACATCTATAAACCCTCCAACTGTGTGGTTTGAATTGGGGTTGACAACAGAGAATGAGCACTTAGTGGGGTTTGTGGCCTCATCTGTGGATAAGAGGTCAACAGGCGGTAATGACCATTGTAGCTTTGTGACCAGAGATTCCCATTCCTCTGTACTTATTAAGGAGTCATTGGTTGGCGTAAATGTCCTGTTGGTGATTCCATTACAAATATCAACAGTGGTAACATATGGAGTATCAGTGGTAAAGGTAGTGTGGTTGACTTTAAGGTAATGTGAAAGAATATTCAATTGGCAATGGTTGTCTCGACACACCTGAAATAGAAAGACATGGTAGCCCTTACTACATTTAAAATATGATCTCATGAACTCTGCTATATTTGATGTTTGTCCAAAAGATGCAAATGTTGAACTGCATGCTCAACGATCCTCTTGTGGACAAAATACCGCCACTGCTAAATTGCCTCCCGGTGTATAATTTCATCTTGGAGAAACATTGAATGTAGCAGTGTAAAGCTGGGGAACAGGCTGTCAAGTTAACAAGTAACTCTTTGAATGATCAATAACTAATAATTCCATGAATCATTATTTTGACCAAAACCTGAGCAATAAAAAGTAATCTGACTGAACAAAGGCAAATTAAAATGGCATTTTAAATTAGATTAGACCTTAATGGAGCCTAAGCTTTTTAATGATTTCAAGCATCTTACAGTACTTGTATTTATATGTCTTATAATCATTTATAAGATCAAGAATATAAAAAGCGCTTTAGAACTTACCTACAAAAACAAAATGGTGATCGTTACCACCATAAACAATATCTGTAGCCGCAGTCTTCCCATTCTCAATCTGTTGGTAAATCAGAAGGTAAAAGATTATCAAAGTTTGAACAGACAGGAAAGGCAGCTCTCCAAATCTTGAATATGATGGACAGTAAAATGTCAAAATTAGAGCCATTTACATAACTTACTTTTGGACAGTTTTACTTTTTATGAGTTCCTGTGACATTTTTTGTGCAGGGCCCCAGTATTGACTAACTAACAATACTACTGGAAATATGTTTTCATTCTCTTAAGGGTTCTTTTTTTGTTTTCCTTTTGTTTAGTTTTTTAGTTTTTTGTATTTTTTTGTATTTTTTTTTTATGGGATCAGCTTAATATTGCAGATAGATTGTATCTTCTATCAATGTAATTGTCTGCATCACTTCCAATCCCCCCATGTTTTTTTTTAATGTTTTTTTTTATATATATACTCCCCTTTATTACTTTTCAACCCCACCATCCTTTCCCTACTTGGAGTAAATTAGTGAACAACAATGCCCAGGCCTCTACTTCCGGTCTATACCTATCTACACCTCATGGACAGAGTTAATTTAACAATAATTCTATTATATATACAGTATATATATATATTTTTTTTAATTGTAGTTTTTTTTCCTCCTGAACTTCTTCTACTCTTAACCTCTCCGATCATTTTCATGATGTCCATCCGGTTTGCTTCTATATGCCATAACTTTCTAACTGTGCTCTTTCCCAAAAGCTCCCAACATACAACCTATACACTTATTATGGACACAGTATGCTTACATTATTAGCTATCTTTGTTATTATTTGTTGTTATTTGTTATTAGTCCCATCCTTCAACTCTATTCAATACCTCCCATCTATCTCTTAACACCATCCATATAGGATTTCTATTTGCCATATATATTTCAACCGTACTGTGATGTTTAACAAAAGTTCTGAACCTTTCTATTCTCATTGCTTCTACAGATTGTGAATTAAAAATAAACATTTTTGCTAAAAGTATTATTATATTATTGATTGATTGACTATGACTTTTCAGATCACCCAGTAATGCTATCTGCAAGGTTAGTTCCAGGTAAATATTGCAATCCTTTAGCCATTCCTGGACCTGTGTCCAAAAACAAGCTACAAATGGACAGAACCAAAACAAATGATCTAATGATTCTGTCTCTTCACAGAAAAATCTGCAGAGCTGGGAAGATTGTATCCCCCATATAAATAACATTCTATTGGTAGCAAGAATTTTATATAATAATTTAAATTGAAAGATTCAAATTTTTGAATCCGGTGTCGCTTTTGCGTGTCAGTTCATAAACACTATGCCATGGGATCGGTACGTCAAATATCTCTTCCCAACTATTTTGCAATCTATATGGGACGGCTGTCAATCCTTTGGTCCTTAAGTGAAACTGATATACTTTTTTATTTATCACAGTTTTCTTTAACCAATTATGTTCTTTAATGCAAGGCCGACAGACAAGTTCCTTACTTTCTCCCCCTTCCACTTTCCTCTTCCACTTTTACGGTAAGGCTGCAATTATTTGGTTGTAATTTTGGGTAGAGCAGACATTTCCATATGTTTTTGTTAGCTGCATGTGCGTCATAACTCCACCAGTCCTACCGATGATATCATTTACGAAGATTATACCTTTTTTAAACATTCTGTCAAAAAATAAAGGTTTTTTGCCAATTAGTATATTTGAATTTAACCACAATATCTGTTGCATTATTTGTTCTGTTGTTTCTGGAGGATTAAATTGAAATTGCAACCAACTTTCTATGGCTTGTTTTAGAAATAGTGACATTTGGGAGATGATTTCCTTTTCAAATAACTGAAAGTGAGAGGTTGTTATTTTCCTTTCCATGGTAGTAAGATCTTATCTATTTTTGCTAACTTTCTATTAAAATGTATTGAAGTGAGATCATTTATTTCCTTTGGGATATGTATTCCGAGTATATCCACATCACCATCAGACCATTTTATTGGTAAACTACATGGTAATGTAAAAATTGTATTTTTTAGTGATCCAATACGTAATATAGTACATTTGTCATAATTTGGTTGTAATCCAGAGAGGTTAGAAAATGTATCTAGATCCTCTATGAGGCTGTGGAGGGATTCTAGTTGTGGATTTAAAAGAAAACATGAATCATCAGCGTACAATGACACCTTTGTTTTTAAGCCCTGTATTTCTAATCCTCTGATATTATTATTGGATCTGATTTTAATAGCTAACATCTCGATGGCCACAATAAATAGATATGCCGATAGTGGACAACCTTGTTTCACTCCTCTTGACAGTTTAAAACTTTCTGCGAAATAGCCATTATTTACTATTTTACACCTAGGGTTACTATACATGATTTTGACCCATTTTATAAAAGATTCTCCAAAATTGAAATGCTCCAGGCATTTATATATAAACCCCAGTCGAACTTTATCAAATGCCTTTTCGAAGTCTGCTATGAATAGCAGGCCTGGTTTCCCATATTTTCCATAGTGTTCTATTGTTTCCAATACTTGCCTTATATTATCTCCAATGTATCTTCCATGTAAAAAACCTGTCTGATTAGAATGAATAATATCCGACAATACCTTTTTAATTCTATGCGCTATACATTTTGCTAGGATTTTTGCATCACAACACTGAAGTGTAAGGGGCCTCCAATTTTGTAAATGGACTGGATCTTTATATTTTCCACTTGTATCCTGTTTCAGTAATAATGAGATCAGACCTTCTTCTTGAGTGTCAGATAATCTACCATTTACATAGGAGTGGTTAAAACATGCTAATAACGGTCCTCTTAGTATATCAAAAAAGGTTTGGTATACCTCGACTGGTATGCCATCCAACCCTGGAGTTTTCCCAGACTTAAAGTCTTTAATTGCATCCAGAAGTTCCTCCTCTGTAATTTCACCTTCACATGAGTCTTTCTGTGTGGCTGTTAATTTGACATTATCAATAGAAAAAAAAATTCTACAATTAGCTTCAGTTAGAGGAGATGGAGGCGACTAAAAAAGAAAACATATGCTTAAAGTACTTTGTTTCTTCCTTCAAAATATCATTTGGTGAATTATGGGTGACTCCGTCAATTGTAACCAGTTTCATTAAGTTCTTTTTGGTAGCATTCCTATGTTGAAGATTAAAAAAGAATTTTGTGCATTTTTCCCCATATTCCATCCAGTTTGCTTTATTTTTATAATATATTACACTTGATCTTTCTTGAATAAGTTTCTCCATTTATTTTTGTTTTTCCTCTAATTTATTCTAAGCCTCTATGTTACAGTTTTTATTGCCATCTATCTGTTCTGTTAGACTTTCTATTTCCTTTCTTAGTATAAACTCTTTTGACCTAAATTGCTTTTGTTTTCGAGATGAGTACTGAATTGCATGGCCTCTAAAGGCACATTTAAAGGTGTCCCATACAATAGGGGGATTCGCTGTACCTATGTTATGTTGGAAAAAGTCAGTTATAAATTCCTTTGTTCTAATTATAAATAAATTATCATCCAATAGGCTTTGATAAAATTTCCAATACCCTCGCCCACGTGGAAATTCAGTAAGAGTAATGTATATGCCTATTATATGATGGTCCGACCGCATTCTGTCCCCTATCAACACTTTTTTTTAAACTTTTGGTGCCAACGAGAATGAGATAAGAAAGAAGTCAAGACGACTAGCTTGATTCAGTCTCCGCCATGTATATCTCACTAGATCAGTATATTTAAGCCTCCATATATCTACTAGTTCTAATGTATCCATGACATTCACAATTTCCTTAAGAGCATGTGGGTGATTGTTTGTTGTGTGATTTCCTTTACGGTCCATTGAGCTATTTAAAACAGTATTATAATCCCCCACCATAATAATATTTTCTTGAGTTGCTTGCAGGCTTGATAATTTATTATATATATTGTCAAAGAATTGTGGATCATCATTATTTGGTCCGTAAAGGGTTAATGAGCCGTTTATGGTCCAATAACATATTTAAAATAATCCATCTACCTTGTGTATCTATTTGTACAATTTGCACATTCGGATTGAAATTACTATTAATTAATATCATCACCCCTTTTGAATTTCTTTGCCCATGGGAGAAGTATATTCCCCCCATTCTTTTTTCCACTCTACTTCATCTCGAATTGTTGAATGAGTTTCCTGTATACAATAGATATTATATTCTTTCTCTTTGAGCCATGTAAATATCGTTCTTCTTTTGTTATTATCAGCTAAGCCATTACAATTATAACTGGCTATACTTATTTCACCATACACCATAATGAGATACAAGTTTCAAGTCTATTTATCATTATATATGTTTGTAAATTTACCAATAAAAAAATAGCGTAATGATTGAGTGTCCATATAGCTGTACCGTGATATTTGCATTGCTACGGAGTAACCCTTCAATTGTTCTCCACTAATTCCCCCGCTAAAGCCCCTCCCCATCCCAAGTTGAGCCGTCATCCCAGTGATCAGCATCCCACCCACGTCCCTCCGTATCCCTAAGGCCCCGAGAGGCCAGGACCCATCCATCGAAAACAGAAGCAGATTAACCGCCAAAACCATTTCCAATGCTTTCACCTCTATATATATATATATATCTAAATAACTATTTTTTTTTAATTAGAGCTGCATGTTTGTTGATTTATGTAATGGCATATATTTTAATGCTTTATGTAATGTATTTTATCTATTGAAATATAATTTTGATATATATTAAAATGTAGTTTCATGGTGATTTATTATGTTTTCCAGAATCTCCAACCAAACTCTGAGATCAGTCTCTCCAGTACCCAGTCATCTGTCCATGAAGAGTGACATCTCTATGGATCATCCTATACATTTTAGTGATAAATCAGGGACCTTTGACCCCAGGTAAGTTACTGGTCAGAATTGATGATATTACTATTGAAGAGGAGAATATTCTAGATCTGAAACCAGATGTATTTTGTGTATCTGAGCATATCATTTGTTGTTTATGTTACATATTTTAATACACTGAGTGTACAACATTTTCCACAACATTTTCAATGGAGACCATCAGGTTGGTAAGTCATCATACTGTAGCTCAAACCTACTGTGATGACGACCTATTTTTATAATAGTTCGTAGCGTACCTAGCAGAATCTGCCCGTCTTTCTTTCAAAATCAACACATTTATCCGTCTTCTAATGCAGTGGTGTAAAGTACTTAAGTAAAAATACTTTAAAGTACTACTTAGGTCGTTTTTTTGGGTATCTGTACTTTACTATTAATATTTTTAACAACTTTTACTTTTACTTCACTACATTCATAAAGAAAATGATGTACTTTTTACTCCATACATTTTCCCTGACACCCAAAAGTACTTGTTACATTCAGAAAATGGTCCAATTCACACTTATCAAGAGAACATCACTGGTCATCCCTGGTCACAAATGCTTTTTTTAAATGATGTCTGAGTGTTGGAATGTGACCCTGGCTATCCGTAAATGAAAATAACAGGAAAATTGTGCCGTCTGGTTTGCTTCATATAAGTAATTTTAATTTTAATTATTCCTACTTTACTTTAGCAATTACATTTACTTTTGATACTTAAGTATATTTAAAATCAAATACTTTTAGACTTTTACTCAAGTAGTATTTTACTGAGTGACTTTCACTTTTACTTGAGTCATTTTCTATGAAGGTATCTTTACTTTTTCCACCACTGTTCTAATGTTCCATATGCGCCACAGTTTGAACAGACATTTTGTAACTGCGTAGGCTACAAAGTTACTTTCAATTTCAAATAAGGAAATAAAGTTATAACGGTGACTGGGTAAATTAGTTTTGCATTGACCTGCTCCCCGGTTGAGCAGAGTTTGAATGTTTTAGAGCATTCCATTGGTCATTAAATTAAATGTCCACCAGGTTTAGCTGTGTTTTTTCCCCTCCAAAATGTGAATTACTGTAGGCCTATAATAATTGTAAACAGGCCTACAAATCCAAAAGGTTTAAATTTGAGAATGTTCATTTGTATGCCTCAAATATTAAACTGTCTTCAAATATCTGATGATTAGTTGAATCAGGTGTGTAAATGCTGGGCAAGAACAAAATGATTGAGAAACCCTGAGATAAACATAAAACCCTATCATTTAAAAGCTCCTCCACCATCTTTACCAGACGTTTGACTGATAACATGTGATAACACTTTGAAAACTGCTGTCTGTCAGCAACTAAACTCAAGCAGCAGTTCTACTAACTAGTACTATCTCATTCCAGGTATTCATTCTCTTACTCTGTCCATTAGAATATATTATTGTTCAGAAATACTTAGAAATACTCACTTTATTTTTCAGTTCTCTCCATATCGTGTTTTCTGCTCTGTTGTCTCAAAATGGATCCTGTACAACAGGGGTGTCAAACTCATTTTAGCTCAGGGGCCACATGGAGGAAAATCTATTCTCAAGTGGGCCGGACCGGTAAAATCATGGTATATATAACTTGTTTTAATACTATCAACATAAAACATAAAGCTGGAGCCTGAGGACAGTGTGTCCAAAATAGTACAAGCACAACATCACTATTAATCATAAAACACCTCAAGTTTATTTGAAAATTCTAAAGAAAAAGAACACACAAACAAACAATGCGTCAGTGATTCACAGAACTGTTTCACAGATCACAAAACTATATCAGGGTGTCATTTCTCAGGCAGAAATGTAGATACAAATCATGAAATCCTGTTCCCCAAACAAGTGCAAGAACCACAGAGTCAAGAATAGGTTAAATATACAAATAAAATAAAAACATAAAAAAACAATAGCACATCAACATAAAAACATATAAACATAAAGCTGGAGCCTGAGGACAGTATGTCCAAAAGCACAACATCACTATTAATCATAAAACACCTCAAGCTATTTGAAATTCTGAGGACAAACAACACACAAACACACAATGCCTCAGTGATTCACAGAAGTATATCAAAGATAACAGAACTATATCAGGGTGTCTCATGCAGCACTTTAAGTGGGGTTGCATAGTTTATTTGACTCCTGATACCTGGCATCTTTTAGCTTTCACCAGCGCATCAATATCAGGCGTCACATCCTGAGTGGCAGCCAACTTCAGGATGTGATACAAGTGCTTGTGCGTGAGCCTTGAGCGCAGCTTTGTTTTATTTATGCTCATTACAGAGAACTTGCTCACAAAGATATGTGGTTCCAAACATGCACAACAGTTTTGCAGCGAGGGCTGTCAAGTTGGGGTAACCTGGCAAGAGATTCTGATAAAATGTGTCCAAGCCAGCTGCGGCAAATTTGCCCTTCAAATCCGAGTCACACTGCAAGTATATTATTTCAAGTTGGATGCTGACGGGCAGATCAGAGGGATTCACGGTTAATGGCGAACAAAAAACGTTGAAGTCTTTCTCCAGTTCACCAAAAATCTGAAAGCGTTGCTCAAACTCCCTTAACAGTCCCGTTATTTTATATTTGAACCGCTTCATGTCTGCCACATGTTGGGTCGCGCACACATTTTTCAGACAGGGGAAGTGAGCTGCATCACCACCGGCGAGTTGCGTCTCCCACAATGACAGCTTCAACTTGAAAGAACGTATGCTGTCATAACACTGCGTGGCAACTTTGTTGCACCCTTGCAGCTGTTTGTTCAAGTTATTCAGGTGCTCTGTAACATCCACCATAAATGCAAGGTCCTGCATCCATTCTGCGGAATGAAATTCTAACACTGGTTTGCCCTTTTCTTCCATGAACTGTTCAATTTCTTCTCGTAAATCAAAGAAACGCCTCAGCACAGCACCTCGGCTTAACCATCTTACCTCAGTGTGGTATGGCAGGCCATAGATGTGGTCTTTCTCTCTGAGAAGGGTGTCAAACTGACGTTGATTCAGGCTTCTGGATCGGATGAAATTAACAGTTTGGATAATATAATAATAATACTATAATAATAATATAATATAATAATATAATAATAATATAATAAAAATAATAACCACCTTCATGACGTTATCCATCTTTAATGACTTGCAACACAAAGCCTCCTGGTGCAAAATACAGTGAAAAGTCCAAAAATCACGTCCTCCATTTGCAGATTGCACTTTCTCTCTGAACTTTGTCACAACGCCTAATTTTTTCCCGATCATTGAGGGCGCACCATCTGTAGCCAGGCTGACAGCGCGGGACCAGTCCACTCCGACCCTGTCCAGCGCGCTGACGAGTGCAGTGAAAATATCAGCTAATGTCGTTGTATCTGTCATCGGCAACAACTCCACGAACTCCTCGGTGACGGTCAATGTGTCATCAACTCTGCGGATGAAAATGGCCAGTTGTGCAACATCTGTAATGTCCGTGCTTTTCATCAATTGCAACCGAAAACGCAATAAATTACT
The DNA here is from genome assembly GCF_020615455.1 of Coregonus clupeaformis. Taxonomy (NCBI): domain Eukaryota; kingdom Metazoa; phylum Chordata; class Actinopteri; order Salmoniformes; family Salmonidae; genus Coregonus; species Coregonus clupeaformis. The sequence continues at coordinate 93,370 of NW_025534184.1, read as the reverse complement.
TTACTTTTTGCTTCAACTGGCTGTCCAAATCCACTGAAAGATCGGAAATCCTGTCTGCAACTGTGTTTCTTGTCAGGCTGATATTTGCAAAAGCCTGGTGCTTTTCAGGGCACACAATCTCCGCTGCCTTCATCATGCATGTTTTTACAAATTCACCCTCACTAAATGGTTTTGAAGCCACTGCGATTTCATTAGCAATGAGGTAGCTAGCTTTCACTGCAGTGTCACTGATGTCTCGGCTGTGAGTAAACACAGACTGCTGTTTCTTCAGACCCGCAAACAGTTCATTCACCTTCTCTCATCTCCGCTGTCCTTGAAAGTTGTCATATTTGTCGGCATGAAGACTCACATAGTGGCGACGAAGGTTATATTCTTTCAGCACTGCAACATGCTGTGAACACGCCAAACATACAGCTTTCCCATTCAATTCCGTGAATAAATAGAAGGATGACAATTTTTCTTGGAACACTCTGCACTCTGCGTCCACTTTTCTCTTTTTTGACAGAGACATATTGGGGCAATGAGGGTGCCAAAGCACATAATGTTAAAAGTAGAAGCCGTAATAAATATCGCGGTCAAAACAAAGTAGCTCATCCGGACTGGCTGCACTTGCTTGACCTATTTGCTCTGCCCCGGTATAAACAGTTTGCTTGCTTAACACAATTGCTATTGCGCCATCCAGTGGACTCAATTGGAACAGCAGTTTATTTTATTGAAAAATTGCAGCTCATTTTTATACTTTACAAAATCATCTCGCGGGCGGATTAAACCCGTTTGCGGGCCTGATCCGCCCGCGGGCCGGACGTTTGACACCCCTGCTGTACAAAATAACATGTTTACTTTCTGTTTCAGCTCAACCGTCTCCCCTTCCTGATAATCAAGTGTTTTATTGGTATCTTCCACTAGATGGCAGTAAACACCTGCTGTAACTAGACTACGACTATGTGTTCGGTTTCATACATGCAGTTTCCCAGAGGAGGAGTGCTGATCTAGGATCAGGTCCCCCCTGTCCATTTAATCTTATTCATTATGATCTAAAAGGAAAAACTGATCCCAGATCAGTACTCCTACTCTTTATGAATACTGTCACAGGTGACTCCTCAAGATGTGGCTCATGATTTATAAGTTATATTCTTTAAGAATAAATTAATATCATTAATTGAACTGCTTTGCCATGAACAGATCTGTGTCATCTTAACTTAAAGGTGCTATATAGACTTTATGGTCATTTAAATGGGGTTGAACATTCATCCCATCAGATTGTGTAAAGGATTTTATGAGTTCTGAAAAATACTGACTTGGAAGCATCTTTCTGACCTCACCCTGCTGAAACACACCCAAGTAAAGACCACATAGCTACAGTTATATGTTTTTTCTGTTTTTACCCACTTTTACAGCCAATGTGTGCACTGGCATCCATATGAATCAGTGGAAAATACAGACTAGTTAGCCATCTCCCAATAGATGGACCCCACGCAGAACTTTCAGCAATGCAGCATCTTCAGTAAGCGAGTATTCCAGACACTCTCTTCTTATGAACCAGTTGCTATTAAATGAAGGTTTTTGGACAGAAAACCTGCGGCTACGGTAGGATTCTAGGCTAATCTGGGCTGGCACCTCTGTTCCAAGATAGTCAGGAACAGTCGGAGGTGGAGGGGGCTGTGGAGCCATTATCCTGGCGGTGCTTGTGGAAGGGTGGGTAGGCTCTGCACACGGAGCTAACTGGAGCTTGGCAGCATCATCACTAGGCAGGCCTAGGCAGTTTTACTTACTGCCTAAAATACATATCTCCTGAGACGTTGGCGGTTCCCTACGGCTGACCAATAGTAAGTGATTGTGTCTCAGAATCTTCCTGTATTGCTGATTATATTGACTTTTATATCAACCCTCTATCCCAGAAACACCCCAGGTATGTTAAGGATAGTTATGAATGCAGGGTTTATTACTATTGTATTACTCTTTATATTAACTTAGCTACTGACTTGTTCTATTGTTGTTGTCAAGAGGTTAACCTGCTAGTCAGCATTTCATTGCACTGTTAACTCCATGTATATGACAAATAAACCACCTTGAACTTAGAAGGGAAGGGGAGGACAGCCAGAAAGGGAGGGGAAAAGATGGCCAGCTAAATTACAGTATGTGTCCTCAAATGTTATGTCATCTAAACATCTCACATTAGCTGGAAGAACTGACAAATGAAATGAATCATAGAGGTCTTATAACTTATTCCATTCTACAGGTCCATTGTTTTGTCTCATGTCTCTTTATATTCATATACCCTGGGGACCATGTAGCTGTATTGAAATCACCTTGTTTTATAACCTTCTTTGTTGCTCAGTGGTACTTCAATTGGCCGGACCATGCCCAATTCTTTCACACGGTAATGCTCCAGCATCCACTCAGAGCTTATGCATCTAATGCATTTCTCAAATACTGCAGAGTTGTTAAGCAAGTCCCATCTTCATCCACATGTATTTGCTTATTTGTAAGATGAAACCTGAGGGGATCACTGTAGTGTGTCATAAATGCATCAAAAATGGTTCTGAGGTCCTCAACAATGCTATTCTGTACCGTAGCTGGGATGCAGTGTTCTTTCATGATTTCCAAAATCAAAAAATAGATATTCTTTTTGAGACCTTCAATTAGCTGCTCAGTGTTGATCTCTGTAGCTTGAACATATTCAGCCTCTGGCAGACTCTCTACATCGCTCATGTCATCTTCAATGGGATCAGTCCCCGTCTCAAATTCATCATGAGGGCAATTCTTATCTAAGTTGGGGCTTAAAAGCTCTGGTCAACATCTTTGACTGGGAAGCACATTTTTTTAGCCAGAAGTTGACAGGTTTGTTGACATAACATAAAATGTATTACCTTCAGTAACTCCAACTGGTGGACAATGTTGGGAGTGCTGTGTGTTCTCACGGCACAAGTGGCACAGAAATATTTATCTGAGCCACAATCCCCACCGCGACATAGCTCAGCCTCCTCCAAAACTCTACACACACTGCAGATGGCGTTGGGTGGAGGACATTCCAGCTCCACTGCAGGCATGTGGAGTAGCTCCCTCAACCCCTTCCAGGCCTCAACATCCGCTGCCTGCAACATCGTATTGTTTTGAACAGAACCATTACCAGGCAACATTGGAATTAGTTTCTGAGTGACAGTGAGGAGAACCATTACCAGGCAACATTGGAAATTAGTTTCTGAGTGACAGTGAGGAGAACCATTACCAGGCAACATTGGAATTAGTTTCTGAGTGACAGGAGGAGAACCATTACCAGGCAACATTGGAATTAGTTTCTGAGTGACAGTGAGGAGAACCATTACCAGGCAACATTGGAATTAGTTTCTGAGTGACAGTGAGGAGAACCATTACCAGGCAACATTGGAATTAGTTTCTGAGTGACAGTGAGGAGAACCATTACCAGGCAACATTGGAATTAGTTTCTGAGTGACAGTGAGGGAGAACCATTACCAGGCAACATTGGAATTAGTTTCTGAGTGACAGGGAGGAGAACCATTACCAGGCAACATTGGAATTAGTTTCTGAGTGACAGTGAGGAGAACCATTACCAGGCAACATTGGAATTAGTTTCTGAGTGACAGGGAGGAGAACCATTACCAGGCAACATTGGAATTAGTTTCTGAGTGACAGTGAGGACAAAGCAGGGTTCCCCCAACTCGCGGGGCGAATTTGGCCCATGGGCGGTTCTATTTGCCTCCCCAAGTTTTGTGAGGCATTTTTATTTATTTAATTAAATCATTTTTCTTGTTGGACATAAAAGACTGTAAAAAGACCAGGAAATCAGCTCCAAGTGATTTGTATGTAAGAAATCTGTTCAAGGATCCCCATGCATAATAGAGGTACCTGATTGTAAGCAAGGTTTGCGTGATTATATTTTAGTCAAACATTATATCTGTTCGGCTTCTTGCAGTCAATTTGCAGTCTACAAATTATTTGTAGTTATATTCCGGCCCCCCAACTATCCGCTCAAGAGAAAATCTAGTGGATGATCCCTGGGATAAAGGGCTGAATCTAGTGGATGATCCCTGGGATAAAGGGCTGAATCTAGTGGATGATCCCTGGGATAAAGGGCTGAATCTAGTGGATGATCCCTGGGATAAAGGGCTGAATCTAGTTGATGATCCCTGGGATAAAGGGCTGAATCTAGTTGATGATCCCTGGGATAAAGGGCTGAATCTAGTGGATGATCCCTGGGATAAAGGGCTGTATCTAGTTGATGATCCCTGCGATAAAGGGCTGAATCTAGTTGATGATCCCTGGGATAAAGGGCTGAATCTAGTTGATGATCCCTGGGATAAAGGGCTGAATCTAGTGGATGATCCCTGGGATAAAGGGCTGAATCTAGTTGATGATCCCTGGGATAAAGGGTTGAATATATTTGATGGTCCCTGGGATAAAGGGCTGAATCTAGTTGATGATCCCTGGGATAAAGGGCTGAATCTAGTGGATGATCCCTGGGATAAAGGGCTGAATCTAGTGGATGATCCCTGGGATAAAGGGCTGAATCTAGTGGGTGATCCCTGGGATAAAGGGCTGAATCTAGTGGATGATCCCTGGGATAAAGGGCTGAATCTAGTGGATGATCCCTGGGATAAAGTGCTGAATCTAGTGGATGATCCCTGGGATAAAGGGGGGGGATTCCAGGCACCCAAATAATTATTATCCGGTGAAACAATTCAGTTTACTGTGCTGTGGTTTCTGGTTCATTAACTTCACCATGTATTGTTCTAAGCTGCGGTCTCATTCTACACATGGTGTATTTATTTATCATTCTTTCTATGAGGGAGTAGGCATGCTGGACATGGCCTTCCAGGGAGTAGGCATGCTGGACATGGCCTTCCAGGGAGTAGGCATGCTGGACATGGCCTTCCAGGGAGTAGGCATGCTGGACATGGCCTTCCAGGGAGTAGGCATGCTGGACATGGCCTTCCAGGGAGTAGGCATGCTGGACATGGCCTTCCAGGATGCAGCCTCCACTGGTCAGATAGTGTCTAGTGGTCAGAATGGGAGTCCAGATAGTGTCTAGTGGTCAGAATGGGAGTCCAGATAGTGTCTAGTGGTCAGAATGGGAGTCCAGATAGTGTCTAGTGGTCAGAATGGGAGTCCAGATAGTGTCTAGTTGTCAGAATGGGAGTCCAGATAGTGTCTAGTGGTCAGAATGGGAGTCCAGATAGTGTCTAGTGGTCAGAATGGGAGTCCAGAGAGTGTCTAGTTGTCAGAATGGGAGTCCAGATAGTGTCTAGTGGTCAGAATGGGAGTCCAGATAGTGTCTAGTGGTCAGAATGGGAGTCCAGATAGTGTCTAGTGGTCAGAATGGGAGTCCAGATAGTGTCTAGTGGTCAGAATGGGAGTCCAGATAGTGTCTAGTTGTCAGAATGGGAGTCCAGATAGTGTCTAGTGGTCAGAATGGGAGTCCAGATAGTGTCTAGTGGTCAGAATGGGTCCAGATAGTCCTGCATTACAGGAATAATATAATCTTGGTTTCTGCAAAGCGTGTCAGTGAGTGGGTCCTAGTCTAGTTTGAGGTGGAAAAAGCATGGCATATTTAATGTATTCGTTTAAAATCAACGTACTTACATTTCCATGTGTCAATCAATCGTATTGCTTCCTGAAGGAAATCAAGCTTGAAGCTGTTCTCTTGTCTGAGAGCCCTCCTCCATGGATTTCTATCCCAGCAAGATCCAGAAGGAAAACACCAGTGTTGGTTTTGATAATGATTTCTATGTGCCAGGTTTTCAACTGTGTAATACACCCTGTACTGATTGCATTTACATTTGATTAAACATACCTTGAGTTCAGAACGTCAAACAACTTGTTAACTTTTTCCAGGAAGTGGGCTGTTCATTCCACCTCCTTAGGCAGTTAGTCTAGCTGCATCGTTGTTCGTCCTCCTTGAGGAAGTAAAGCATTCGTTAGTACCACTACATCATGTTTTATGATCTTCCATCTTTTCATGCCAACATGTATTAATATCTGTACAGTTATGTGGTAGTACAGTTTATTCAAGCAATAACAGGTTATTGTAGTGTCTTGAATGTATAAAGTGTATGAATTTGTAAATTATTGTCAATATTTATGCTGATGTGCTTCTTTACCTGTGGAGACAGTGTGGCTAAACACCTGTGTTGCCAGCTTCACTCGCATGTTTGTGAAGGGTGTCAGATGAATGAGTTTGTCCGTCAGCTTTGGTGCCATCCTGATTGGGAGCTTTCTGTCCATCTTGAAAAACAACACCAGATGGTCCCAAAGGATTTCATCATCTCTGATCTGGTGGGTTTAAAGGAATGACATTAGTTCGTTTTTTATAGTAAAAAAATATATATTTTCCATTTAATTGTAATTATAACATATTTGAATCTACTTTCATCCCATGACGCTTGAAGTTGTTCCGTACTGATTTTACCAAATGCGGAACATCAAAGATGATGGGGATTTTGTGGTCTTCAACTGTGATGCAGTGTTCCCCGTCAGTGTGGTCCTCAGCATTTAGACTGGCTCCAAGGAGTTTCAGTGCACCCCGTCAGTGTGGTCCTCAGCATTTAGACTGGCTCCAAGGAGTTTCAGTGCACCCCGTCAGTGTGGTCCTCAGCATTTAGACTGGCTCCAAGGAGTTTCAGTGCACCCCGTCAGTGTGGTCCTCAGCATTTAGACTGGCTCCAAGGAGTTTCAGTGTGCCCCGTCAGTGTGGTCCTCAGCATTTAGACTGGCTCCAAGGAGTTTCAGTGCGCCCCGTCAGTGTGGCCCTCAGCATTTAGACTGGCTCCAAGGAGTTTCACTTCATATTACAGGGTGACTGGTCACACACAACATTTTTTTAAAGTAATTACTGTAAATTCCAAATATATTGTAGTAATAATATAATAATAATATGCCATTTAGCAGACACTTTTATCCAAAGCGACTTACGGTCATGTGCGCATACATTTTTACATATGGGTGGTCCCGGGGATCGAACCCACTACCCTGGCGTTATAAGCGCCATGCTCTACCAATTGACCTACAGAGTGATGAGACTGGACTATTGTATATAGACATTGTTACTTAGTCAGTCCTATGATCAAACTGGACTATTGTATAACTGGACATCCCTTCCATTCTTACTGATGGTGTCCAGCCTCAGCGAGGGGACCAGGCACCACTGGCCTGAGGAGAGACACATGAAAAGTCGGGTTAATAAGGTAATCAGCAGGGAGTTGCAAACGGTACGTTACCTCATTAACCCTCCTCAGGACTTTTAAACAGCCCCACAAACCACTCAGCGGCCTTGGCCTCTGTGATTAGCGTCGGCTCAGCGGCCTTGGCCTCGGTGATTAGCGTCGGCCCAGTGGCCTTGGCCTCAGTGATTAGCGTCGGCTCAGCGGCCTTGGCCTCGTTGATTAGCGTCGGCTCAGCGGCCTTGGCCTCTGTGATTAGCGTCGGCTCAGCGGCCTTGGCCTCTGTGATTAGCGTCGGCTCAGCGGCCTTGGCCTCGGTGATTAGCGTCGGCCCAGTGGCCTTGGCCTCAGTGATTAGCGTCGGCTCAGCGGCCTTGGCCTCGGTGATTAGCGTCGGCTCAGCGGCCTTGGCCTCGGTGATTAGCGTCGACCAGCAGCCTTGGCCTCGGTGATTAGCGTCGGCTCAGCGGCCTTGGCCTCTGTGATTAGCGTCGGCTCAGCGGCCTTGGCCTCGGTGATTAGCGTCGGCCCAGTGGCCTTGGCCTCAGTGATTAGCGTCGGCTCAGCGGCCTTGGCCTCGGTGATTAGCGTCGGCTCAGCGGCCTTGGCCTCGGTGATTAGCGTCGACCAGCGGCCTTGGCCTCGGTGATTAGCGTCGGCTCAGCGGCCTTGGCCTCGGTGATTAGCGTCGGCTCAGCGGCCTTGGCCTCGGTGATTAGCGTCGGCTCAGCGGCCTCGGCCTCTGTGATTAGCGTCGGCTCAGCGGCCTTGGCCTCGGTGATTAGCGTCGACCAGCAGCCTTGTCCTCGGTGATTAGCGTCGGACCAGCAGCCTTGCCTTTGGCCTCTATGGCAGGCTTCTCCTCCTCCCTGCCGCTTTGATCCGATGCTGCCGTTGTGCCCTGGAGAAGCCACTTTCTAATATCCATCATACTATCAGCTACCTACCTAACTGTTAACGTTAGCTACATTCCATCCAGCTGCGCAGTGAATGTTTTTTTTTTTTTTGTAGTACATAACTTTGAAAGTAAACCTAAACGGTCAGATTGACCCCGCCCTTCTAACCGGTAAAATGTGTTATGACGTAGGTATGATGCGTGCAAGGGATTTGCATGAACGAAGCATACACAACAAATGGGTTGGTCATGACGGAGGGGGCAGATTATGGGACAGAATAGGGATACAGAACTGAGGAGGCACAATATTCCAACTAAGGGGGCATTGTCCTCTTCTGCCCCTGGTGGCGCCGGGCCTGCACTTAATAGGCACTATAGACATTTGTTTTATTTGACCTCTTGAGATGGAAAACATGTCTATTAAGTTGAACATGTAGGGGAGACCGGAGATGGTTGTAACACTTTTCACCTTTTTGTCAGTTTCTCAGAGATCCTTTATGGTGGTGTGTCCAAAACTTGATACAAACAACCTACATCTGTCCTTTACAAATCGTTGTGGTTATTATATATGTAAATCAAACTGCAAATGAATGGTGTTGTCTTAACTACAAGGAGTGAAGTGTTCCAGTTTACCCCATGGTCTGGCTTAATTGGAACAGTGCTTGGGCTGAATTGGAACAGAATGAAAAAGGGCATAGATCATGACATGCAACTATATATTGTACAACTTTATTGAGACCATGAGAGCAACATTGCCATGTTCAACATTTCATTTGGCAGAAATAATAATAAATATTTCAAAAATTAATGTTTTATTATTTTCCCCTCCACTACATGGTCTTTCTCAACCAAACAACAACTAGGCAAAACTAAACACCTGAACGTTTGTGGTGTGTGTGTGTGTGTCTGTATGTGTGTGTCTGTGACTGAATGTTCGACATGTTCATTTAATCAGAGTCACAGTGGTGACAGTGGTATGGCTGTCCTGGGGTTCAGGCTTGGTGACAGTGGTATGGCTGTCCTGGGGTTCAGGCTTGGTAACAGTGGTATGGCTGTCCTGGGGTTCAGGCTTGGTGACAGTGGTATGGCTGTCCTGGGGTTCAGGCTTGGTGACAGTGGTATGGCTGTCCTGGGGTTCAGGCTTGGTGACAGTGGTATGGTTGTCCTGGGGTTCAGGCTTGGTGACAGTGGTATGGCTGTCCTGGGGTTCAGGCTTGGTGACAGTGGTATGGCTGTCCTGGGGTTCCGGCTTGGTGACAGTGGTATGGCTGTCCTGGGGTTCAGGCTTGGTGACAGTGGTATGGCTGTCCTGGGGTTCAGGCTTGGTGACAGTGGTATGGCTGTCCTGGGGTTCAGGCTTGGTGACAGTGGTATGGCTGTCCTGGGGTTCAGGCTTGGTGACAGTGGTATGGCTGTCCTGGGGTTCAGGCTTGGTGACAGTGGTATGGCTGTCCTGGGGTTCAGGCTTGGTGACAGTGGTATGGCTGTCCTGGGGTTCAGGCTTGGGGACAGTGGTATGGGCTTTCCTGGGGTTCAGGCTTGGTGACAGTGGTATGGCTGTCCTGGGGTTCAGGCTTGGTGACAGTGGTATGGCTGTCCTGGGGTTCAGGCTTGGTGAGCCCATCATTCCCAACACTGCACCCAGACCTCCTTGGACATGGAATTGTTAAAGTGCTCCATGGACACAATGCCATTTCCCCTTTTGCACCCTTGTGGCGCAGGGCCTGCATTGGGAACACAGTGAGGAGAAACTCTCTTCATCTGGTGGTGCTACTGAGAGAGGGTGTGGTGGACTATACAGGTTGGTCCTCAGGGTGAGTGGTACTGTGGTCAATGTCTCCACCTAGTGGTCAATTACACAAATGGAAACACTAAAACAATTTGGGAGACAGGGCAATCATATTTCAACTGCAGTAGATATCATTTATGTAAAACCATTGCTATATAACACATGTTCAATATGTTAGGTATTGGAAAATAAACAACAACAAGTTGGGAAGGGGGTGGGGGGGGGGGGGACTGGACTACCAAGGGAATGGATTCTTCACAAAAAATATGATTGCCCTGTCTCCCAAATTGTTTTAGTGGTTCCAGGTTAAGACCTCTGGGGACTAAAGTCTCTAAAACATACTATAGTCCTTTTCCAGGTTAAGACCTCTGGGGACTAAAGTCTCTAAAACATACTATAGTCCTTTTCCAGGTTAAGACCTCTGGGGACTAAAGTCTCTAAAACATACTATAGACCTTTTCCAGGTTAAGACCTCTGGGGACTAAAGTCTCTAAAACATACTATAGTCCTTTTCCAGGTTAAGACCTCTGGGGACTAAAGTATCTAAAACATACTATAGTCCTTTTCCAGGTTAAGACCTCTGGGGACTAAAGTCTCTAAAACATACTATAGTCCTTTTCCAGGTTAAGACCTCTGGGGACTAAAGTATCTAAAACATACTATAGTCCTTTTTCCAGGTTAAGACCTCTGGGGACTAAAGTCTCTAAAACATACTATAGTCCTTTTCCAGGTTAAGACCTCCGGGGACTAAAGTCTCTAAATCATACTATAGTCCTTTTCCAGGTTAAGACCTCCGGGGACTAAAGTCTCTAAAACATACTATAGTCCTTTTCCAGGTTAAGACCTCTGGGGACTAAAGTCTCTAAAACATACTATAGTCCTTTTCCAGGTTAAGACCTCTGGGGACTAAAGTCTCTAAAACATACTATAGTCCTTTTCCAGGTTAAGACCTCTGGGGACTAAAGTCTCTAAAACATACTATAGTCTTTTTCCAGGTTAAGACCTCTGGGGACTAAAGTCTCTAAAACATACTATAGACCTTTTCCAGGTTAAGACCTCTGGGGACTAAAGTCTCTAAAACATACTATAGTCCTTTTCCAGGTTAAGACCTCTGGGGACTAAAGTATCTAAAACATACTATAGTCCTTTTCCAGGTTAAGACCTCTGGGGACTAAAGTCTCTAAAACATACTATAGTCCTTTTCCAGGTTAAGACCTCTGGGGACTAAAGTATCTAAAACATACTATAGTCCTTTTCCAGGTTAAGACCTCTGGGGACTAAAGTATCTAAAACATACTATAGTCCTTTTCCAGGTTAAGACCTCCGGGGACTAAAGTCTCTAAATCATACTATAGTCCTTTTCCAGGTTAAGACCTCCGGGGACTAAAGTCTCTAAAACATACTATAGTCCTTTTCCAGGTTAAGACCTCTGGGGACTAAAGTCTCTAAAACATACTATAGTCCTTTTCCAGGTTAAGACCTCTGGGGACTAAAGTCTCTAAAACATACTATAGTCCTTTTCCAGGTTAAGACCTCTGGGGACTAAAGTCTCTAAAACATACTATAGTCTTTTTCCAGGTTAAGACCTCTGGGGACTAAAGTCTCTAAAACATACTATAGTCATTTTCCAGGTTAAGACCTCTGTGGACTAAAGTCTCTAAAACATACTATAGTCCTTTTCCAGGTTAAGACCTCTGGGGACTAAAGTCTCTAAAACATACTATAGTCCTTTTCCAGGTTAAGACCTCTGGGGACTAAAGTATCTAAAACATACTATAGTCCTTTTCCAGGTTAAGACCTCTGGGGACTAAAGTCTCTAAAACATACTATAGTCCTTTTCCAGGTTAAGACCTCTGGGGACTAAAGTCTAAAGTCTCTAAAACATACTATAGTCCTTTTCCAGGTTAAGACCTCTGGGGACTAAAGTCTCTAATAAAAAGCATGAGCTGGCGCACCCCCAGAGAACATTATTTAGTGTAGAGGTGCTGACTAACGGAGAATGAACTGGAAGATATAAATATATATATAGAGAGTCTCACACTCTGTATATCAACTGATGTCATGAATGATTGAACCAGGTTATGTAGACAAACAGTTCAATTAGTGCAACCAATGACTCTAGTGAGGGGTGTGTCAACTGTGGGACCTTATATAGACAGGTGTGTGCCTTTCCAAATCATGTCCAATCAGTTGAATTTACCACAGGTGGACTCCAATCAAGTTGTAGAAACAGCTCAAGGATGATCAATGGAAACTGTAGCTCAATTTAGTGTCTCATAACAAAGGGTCTGAATACTTATGTACATACGTTTTTTTCATTTGGAATTTTTATACATTTGCAAACATTTCTATAAACCTGTTGTTCCCTTTGTCATTATGGGGTATTGTGTGTAGATTGATGAGGACATTATTTTATTTAATCAATTTTATAATAAGGCCTTAACGTAACAAAATGTGGAAAAAGTCAAGGGGTCACCTCTTTTCCATGTTAAATGTCAATAATAATATTAATAATAATATAATGTGTCACTGTTTGTTAAGGTAGTTAGACAGTGCAGCAACACAAGGCCATGTCCCATGTCTCTAACATATTTAGACAGTGCAGCAACACAAGGCCATGTCCCATGTCTCTAACATATTTAGACAGTGCAGCAACACAAGGCCATGTCCCATGTCTCTAACATATTTAGACAGTGCAGCAACACAAGGCCATGTCCCATGTCTCTAACATATTTAGACAGTGCAGCAACACAAGGCCATGTCCCATGTCTCTAACATATTTAGACAGTGCAGCAACACAAGGCCATGTCCCATGTCTCTAACATATTTAGACAGTGCAGCAACACAAGGCCATGTCCCATGTCTCTAACATATTTAGACAGTGCAGCAACACAAGGCCATGTCCCATGTCTCTAACATATTTAGACAGTGCAGCAACACAAGGCCATGTCCCATGTCTCTAACATATTTAGACAGTGCAGCAACACAAGGCCATGTCCCATGTCTCTAACATATTTAGACAGTGCAGCAACACAAGGCCATGTCCCATGTCTCTAACATATTTAGACAGTGCAGCAACACAAGGCCATGTCCCATGTCTCTAACATATTTAGACAGTGCAGCAACACAAGGCCATGTCCCATGTCTCTAACATATTTAGACAGTGCAGCAACACAAGGCCATGTCCCATGTCTCTAACATATTTAGACAGTGCAGCAACACAAGGCCATGTCCCATGTCTCTAACATATTTAGACAGTGCAGCAACACAAGGCCATGTCCCATGTCTCTAACATATTTTTAATTAATTGAAAGTAGGCTATTTGTTGTCTTTCAATCTGTTATTTTCTAAACATGATAAAGGATCATTGTTGCATCCTAAGATGCTGGGTTCTTTTACTGAAGACTCCGAAGCGTACTTATAATAAACTGAACAGAGTTATTTCATGTTCTCCTTAACACATTCCAGTGGACCACTCTCTACAGCATCTTCAGCCCAACTCCCCAACACATCATTGAACTTTCACCCCCCCTTGCATCTCGTAATCGAATCACTTCAATGCAAGAATGGAAAACCCAATGTCATTTGTTAATTCAAATAAACTCCTGCATACAAATCCCATTGGTTATTTGCAACCATTTTAAATCTAAACTCATTAACACATAATACATTTCTCAATACACCACACTCCTCCCCAGGAAATTCTCACTTCCTCTGAAAACATCCTTGACGAACATCATGAGTTTTCCAAAACTGTCTTTCACTTCTCAACTCATATACAACCTGTTTACAGATCCAATCGGTCCGGAGGCCTTCTGACCCTTTTTGGCCTCTCATGATGCTCTGGACCCTCAGGCTCACGGCCTGGAACCATCTGTGTGTCTGTATTGGTGCCCGTCCCAGTCGTAGTGTCCAAGTCCCAGTCAGAGATGTTCCACTCTGACACATTCAGCTCTTCTCTTTCATTGGGTGGCATCATAATTTGATCCACATGCTTCTTACACAGTTTTTTCCCTCAGTCTGCACTAAGTAGGTTACAGGACCAAGTAGCCTTTTCACAACCCCCCGGGTCTCCATTTCTCTCTCTCTCCTCCCCGGGTAATCTGGGACAAGCACTGTTTGTTCCGACTGTAAAAACGAAGACTCTTGCCCAACCCCTTGTCATGTATCTTAGACTGCATGTCAGCTGAAAAGCTGGGTTTAACCAGTGATAACCTTGTATGTCTGAGTCTAACCTGGGCCATCTCCTTACCATGTCTTCTATGTCTGAGTCTAACCTGGGCCATCTCCTTACCATGTCTTCTATGTCTGAGTCTAACCTGGGCCATCTCCTTTCCATGTCTTCTATGTCTGAGTCTAACCTGGGCCATCTCCTTACCATGTCTTCTATGTCTGAGTCTAACCTGGGCCATCTCCTTACCATGTCTTCTATGTCTGAGTCTAACCTGGGCCATCTCCTTACCATGTCTTCTATGTCTGAGTCTAACCTGGGCCATCTCCTTACCATGTCTTCTATGTCTGAGTCTAACCTGGGCCATCTCCTTACCATGTCTTCTATGTCTGAGTCTAACCTGGGCCATCTCCTTACCATGTCTTCTATGTCTGAGTCTAACCTGGGCCAATAAAAGTGTCTCCTTGCCAGAGCTTCCATTTGAACCATGCTCCAGTGGTTTTCATGTAGCTCCTTCAGTAGGTTCCTCTGTAGAGTAGCCGGCTCCACCGCTCTCATACCCCATAACACACAATCACTGTCTACAGTGAGCTCATCCCTTCTCACCCAATCAGGCTTTAGTTCAGGATCAGTAACGTGGTAAGGTCACCCTGTAAGTGGGAAGTGCTTCACTTTAGCCAAACCCTTGTCCTTGGTAGTTTCCCTGGCTGTGTCCTTAGCTACAATGGGAAGTACATCTACAAATGCCACTGGATAGTTTGGATTGCTCTGAAATGGGAAGTACATCTACAAATGACACTAGATAGTTTGGATTGCTCTGAAATGGGAAGTACATCTACAAATGCCACTGGATAGTTTGGATTGCTCTGAAATGGGAAGTACATCTACAAATGACACTAGATAGTTTGGATTGCTCTGAAATGGGAAGTACATCTACAAATGACACTGGATAGTTTGGATTGCTCTGAAATGGGAAGTACATCTACAAATGCCACTGGATAGTTTGGATTGCTCTGAAATGGGAAGTACATCTACAAATGACACTGGATAGTTTGGATTGTTCTGTGCCCCCCTCCCCCTCATGGGAAGCCTATAATATAATAATATGCCATTTAGCAGACGATTTTATCCAAAGCGACTTACAGTCATGCGTGCATACATCTTTTGTGTATGGGTGGTCCCGGGGATCGAACCCACTACCTTGGCGTTACAAGCGCCGTGCTCTACCAGCTGAGCTACAGAGGACCACAAGCCTAGATAACCCATCTGCATGCTGCTGAGATTTCACATTTACATTTTTTTTGTCATTTAGCAGCCGCTCTTATCCAGAGCGACTTACAGTTAGTGAGTGCATAAATATATTTTTTCTTTTTCATACTGGCCCCCGCGAATCGAACCCACAACCCTGGCGTTGCAAACGCCATGCTATACCAACATCCCTGCCTGCCATTCCCTCCCCTACCCTGGATGACGCTGGGCCAATTGTGCGCCGCCCCACGAGTCTCCCGGTCACGGCCGGCTACGACAGAGCCTGGATTCGAACCAGAGGACTTGTATTGTATGTCATTCTGATATGCTGCTGAGAGGACTTGTATTGTATGTCATTCTGATATGCAGCTGAGAGGACTTGTATTGTATGTCATTCTGATATGCAGCTGAGAGGACTTGTATTGTATGCCATATTGATATGCAGCTAGTATTAACGCCCTCCTCTGGAGTCTGGCTGCTGCTGGTGCTGGGTCGTCTGTTGTTGGTCCTAGTATTTTAACAAGAGGCTGATGGTCTGTCAATGTAAACTTACCACCATATAGGTAGTCTTGGAACTTCATTAACCCAAATATGATCCCTAGGGCCTCCTCCTCTATTGTGGCATACTTCACCTCTGTCTTCTCTATTGGGGCATACTTCACCTCTGTCTTCTCTATTGGGGCATACTTCACCTCTGTCTTCTCTATTGGGGCATACTTCACCTCTGTTTTCTCTATTTAGTTATACTTCACCTCTGTCTTCTCTATTGGGGCATACTTCACCTCTGTCTTCTCTATTTGGGCATACTTCACCTCTGTCTTCTCTATTTGGGCATACTTCATCTCTGTCTTCTCTATTGGGGCATACTTCACCTCTGTCTTCTCTATTGGGGCATACTTCACCTCTGTCTTCTCTATTGGGGCATACTTCATATCTGTCTTCTCTATTGGGGCATACTTCACCTCTGTCTTCTCTATTTGGGCATACTTCACCTCTGTCTTCTCTATTGGGGCATACTTCACCTCTGTCTTCTCTATTTGGGCATACTTCACCTCTGTCTTCTCTATTGGGGCATACATCACCTCTGTCTTCTCTATTTGGGCATACTTCACCTCTGTCTTCTCTATTGGGGCATACTTCACCTCTGTTTTCTCTATTTGGGCATACTTCACCTCTGTCTTCTCTATTGGGGCATACTTCACCTCTGTCTTCTCTATTGGGGCATACTTCACCTCTGTCTCCTATATTTGGGCATACTTCACCTCTGTCTTCTCTATTGGGGCATACTTCAACTCTGTCTTCTCTATTTGGGCATACTTCACCTCTGTCTTCTCTATTTGGGCATACTTCACCTCTGTCTTCTCTATTGGGGCATACTTCACCTCTGTCTTCTCTATTTGGGCATACTTCACATCTGTCTTCTCTATTGGGGCATACTTCACCTCTGTCTTCTCTATTTGGGCATACTTCACCTCTGTCTTCTCTATTGGGGCATACTTCACCTCTGTCTTCTCTATTGGGGCATACTTCACCTCTGTCTTCTCTATTGGGGCATACTTCACCTCTGTCTTCTCTATTGGGGCATACTTCACCTCTGTCTTCTCTATTTGGGCATACTTCATCTCTGTCTTCTCTATTTGGGCATACTTCACCTCTGTCTTCTCTATTTGAGTGTGGGTGAAGCATATGCAATAGGCCTCTCACTACCGTGGGGCATTGTATGTGAGATGACAGCACCCCCCATATCGTGAGGCATCACAAGCCAATATTACTGGCATGTGAGGGTCGTAGTGCACTAACACTGAGGAGGAAGACAGCTGCGTCTTCGCCGCTTTCAAATGCCTGCTGACATTGTTCTGACCCCACCCAAGGTCTATCTCTCTGGAAGAGCTCTGTCACAGGTTTGATGAGAGTAGAGAGATTCTCCATAAACTTCCCGTTTTACTCTTAACCCAGGCTCTTGCAGTCTCTGTAACACTGCTGCTTCTACGTTCTGGAAGTGGTCCTCTGCCGATTTCCCTGTGATGAGAATGTGATCCAGAAAGCACCCAACCCCAGGTCAACCCTGTAAGACCTGGTCCATAATACGTTGGAATATAGCTGGAGTGCTTGATACTCCATAAGGCAGTCTATTCATCTTGTAGAAACCCTTGTTTATAGTCAGGAAATGCTTTGACTCTTGATCTACCTCCACTTGCTGGTAGTTCCTGTGTAAGGTCTAACTCTGTGAACTGTTTACCTCCCGGCTAGAGTAGCAAACAAGTCCTGGGTCTTTGGTAAGGGGTACTGGTCCACATCCACCCATGCATTTACAGTCACCTTGTAATCATGACATATTCTGACACCCCCGTTTTGTCTTTGGAAGGCAAACTATAGGTGCTGCCCATTCACTATATTCTAATGGTGTGATCCCTCCTTGTTTTTCTATCACTGTAAGCTGTTTGTCTACTGCCTCTCTGAGTGCATAAGGTCTAGCCTTACAAAACATTGGAACAGCTTTCTCTGACACTTGTTGGCTTTGACTCCCTTTACCACACCCATTTCACCACTAAACACCTTTAACTCCATTTACCCCACCCATTTCACCACTAAACACCTTTAACTCCCTTTACCACACCCATTTCACCACTAAACACCTTTAACTCCCTTTACCCCACCCATTTCACCACTAAACACCTTTAACTCCCCTTTACCACACCCATTTCACCACTAAACACCTTTAACTCCCTTTACCACACCCATTTCACCACTAAACACCTTTAACTCCCTTTACCACACCCATTTCACCACTAAACACATTTAACTCCCTTTACCCCACCCATTTCACCACTAAACACCTTTAACTCCCTTTACCCCACCCATTTCACCACTAAACACCTTTAACTCCCTTTACCCCACCCATTTCACCACTAAACACCTTTAACTCCCTTTACCACACCCATTTCACCACTAAACACCTTTAACTCCCTTTACCACACCCATTTCACCACTAAACACCTTTAACTCCCTTTACCACACCCATTTCACCACTAAACACCTTTAACTCCCTTTACCCCACCCATTTCACCACTAAACACCTTTAACTCCCTTTACCACACCCATTTCACCACTAAACACCTTTAACTCCCTTTACCACACCCATTTCACCACTAAACACCTTTAACTCCCTTTACCACACCCATTTCACCACTAAACACCTTTAACTCCCTTTACCACACCCATTTCACCACTAAACACCTTTAACTCCCTTTACCCCACCCATTTCACCACTAAACACCTTTAACTCCCTTTACCACACCCATTTCACCACTAAACACATTTAACTCCCTTTACCACACCCATTTCACCACTAAACACCTTTAACTCCCTTTACCACACCCATTTCACCACTAAACACCTTTAACTCCCTTTACCACACCCATTTCACCACTAAACACCTTTAACTCCCTTTACCACACCCATTTCACCACTAAATACCTCAGCATATTTATCGCCCAGCTGTGCAACTGGGTCTGACACATTGTTCACTCTTGACCAATCTGATTTTAGGTGCTGAATCCAGTTTCTCCCCATTATCGTAGGACCCCTTCCCTATTGACACTAATAGGGGTAGTGGTAACACCTGAACACCACATTTCACTTTAACCTCCAGCTTTCCCAATAACTGACTAGGCTGAGCTGAATAAGTATAAAAAAAACTAATGCAGCCATTTTTATATCAATATCAAATAATTTCAGCGTAACAATGAAGTACCTTACTGTGATTGGTATGAATTAAAATGGTTTAAAAAAATAGCTTCTCTTAGCAAAGAACAATTTGTCAAGCAAGTATTTTGCTAGGACTGTCTGGGAGTGGTCTGAGTGTGAAGGGGAAAACTGAAAATGAGTTGTTATTGGCTATTGGCTATTAACTCCATCCCACCAAAACACGCTGATTTTTCAGGAGGTCTTTTCAAAGAGCTTTTACACTAAAAGGGCTTTATCATAATTTTCACAATTTCACAGTATTATTCCAACCTCAGCTTGAAATATGTATGAAAAAATAGGAAAATCACAATTTTGACAGCACTGGTCCTTTAAGGAAACAATTCTGAACAAAACACATTTTAAATGAAAAGTAGAGACTTGTCATAAACCATTAGGCTCCATCTCTGTTAAGAGTTGGCTTGTTTGGACCCTTCATAGTCTGGAGTTTTCACTCTCCACCCCTCTCTCTCCTCCTTCTCCCCCTGTCTCCACCCCTCTCTCCTCCTCCTCCCCCTGTCTCCACCCCTCTCTCTCCTCCTACTCCCCCTGTCTCCATCCCTCTCTCTCCTCCTCCTTCCCCTGTCTCCATTCCTCTCTCTCCTCCTCCTCCCCCTGTCTCCACCCCTCTCTCTCCTCCTCCTCCCCCTGTCTCCACCCCTCTCTCTCCTCCTCCTCCCCTGTCTCCACCCCTCTCTCTCCTCCTCCTCCCCCCTGTCTCCATTCCTCTCTCTCCTCCTCCTCCCCCTGTCTCCACCCCCTCTCTCTCCTCCTCCTCCCCCTGTCTCCACCCCCTCTCTCTCCTCCTCCTTCCCCTGTCTCCACCTCTCTCTCTCCTCCTCCTCCCCCTGTCTCCACCCCTCTCTCTCCTCCTCCTCCCCCTGTCTCCATCCCTCTCTCTCCTCCTTCTCCCCCTGTCTCCATCCCTCTCTCTCCTCCTCCTCCCCCTGTCTCCATCCCTCTCTCTCCTCCTCCACCCCCTGTCTCCACCCCTCTCTCTCCTCCTCCTCCCCCTGTCTCCACCCCTCTCTCCTCCTCCTCCCCCCTGTCTCCACCCCTCTCTCTCTTCACCTCCTCCCCCTGTCTCCATCCCTCTCTCTCCTCCTCCTACCCTGTCTCCACCCCTCTCTCTCCTCCTCCTCCCCCTGTCTCCACCCCTCTCTCTCCTCCTCCTCCCCCTGTCTCCACCCCTCTCTCTCCTCCTCCTCCCCCTGTCTCCACCCCTCTCTCTCCTTCTCCTCCCCCTGTCTCCACCCCTCTCTCTCCTCCTCCTCCCCCTGTCTCCATCCCTCTCTCTCATCCTCTTCCCCCTGTCTCCTCCCCTCTCTCTCCTCCTCCCCTGTCTCCACCCTTCTCTCTCCTCCTCCTCCCCCTGTTTCCACCCCTCTCTCTCCTCCTCCTCCCCCTGTCTCCATCCCTCTCTCTCCTCCTCCTCCCCCCTGTCTCCACCCCTCTCTCTCCTCCTCCTCCCCCCTGTCTCCACCCATCTCTCTTGCCCTCCTCCTCCCCCCTGTCTCCACCCCTTTCTCTCCTTCTCCTCCCCCGTCTCCATCCCTCTCTCTCCTCCTCCTCCCCCTGTCTCCACCCCTCTCTCTCCTCCTCCTCCCCCGTCTCCATCCCTCTCTCCTCCTCCCCCCTGTCTCCACCCTTCTCTCTCCTTCTCCTCCCCCTGTCTCCACCCCCTCTCTCTCATCTTCCTCCCCCTGTCTCCATCCCTCTCTCTCCTCCTCCTCCCCTTGTCTCCACCCCCTCTCTCCTCCTCCTCCCCCCTGTCTCAACCCCCTTTCTCTCCTTCTCCTCCCCCTGTCTCTATCCCTCTCTCTCCTCCTCCTCCCCCTGTCTCCATCCCTCTCTCTCCTCCTCCTCCCCTTGTCTCCACCCCTCTCTCTCCTCCTCCTCCCTCTGTCTCCATCCCTCTCTCTCTCCTCCTCCCCCCTGTCTCCACCCCTCTCTCTCCTCCTCCTCCCTCTGTCTCCATCCCTCTCTTTCCTCCTCCTCCCCCTGTCTCCATCCCTCTCTCTCCTCCTCCTCCCCCTGTCTCCACCCCTCTCTCTCCTCCTCCTCCCCCTGTCTCCACCCCTCTCTCTCCTCCTCCTCTCCCTGTCTCCACCCCTCTCTCTCCTCCTCCTCCCCTGTCTCCACCCCTCTCTCTCCTCCTCCTCCCCCTGTCTCCACCCCTCTCTCTCCTCCTCCTCCCCCTGTCTCCATCCCTCTCTCTCCTCCTCCTCCCCTGTCTCCACCCCCTCTCTCTCCTCCTCCTCCCCCTATCTCCACCCCTCTCTCTCTCCAAGTTGAGGTACGTTGAGAACCTCCTGCCATGAGGAACACGTTTTCTCTTTCTCCTCAATGCTTCCATCCAATCCAATCCACCAGAAGTAGCTTTGTGTGATTTACTTCATGTGAACCATTCCACAATGACCTGAGTGTAACTGTTGCAACACCGGTTTCGTCAGTGAAGGTGGAATGATAACTCTCCTCTCCCACAGCAGACAACGGACTGTATTGATATCTCAGTTCCAGAGCATCTCCTGCGGCTTTACCTTTGATGATGATGATGTCCATCACTTCAGATGAAACCGGGTCATTTCTGGTGTTTCTCCACACTTGTGCTGAAGTGACTGGTGCAGTTTTCCACTTGTCTGAAGTAGAAGATGTCTACTTGGCGTGACTCTGTCTTGACCACAGGTAGTGGTAACCTGGAGTCCATCTGACTCTGTCTTGACCACAGGTAGTGGTAACGTGAGTCCATCTGACTCTGTCTTGACCACAGGTAGTGGTAACCTGGAGTCCATCTGACTCTGTCTTGACCACAGGTAGTGGTAACCTGGAGTCCATCTGACTCTGTCTTGACCACAGGTAGTGGTAACCTGGAGTCCATCTGACTCTGTCTTGACCACAGGTAGTGGTAACCTGGAGTCCATCTGCATCACAGGGGTTTGGTGGCACCTTAATTGGGGAGGACGGGCTCATGGTAATGGCTGAAGCGGAATTAGGGGAATGGTATCAAATACATCAAACACATGGTTTCCATGGTTTCCATGGTTTCCATGGTTTCCAGGTGTTTGATGCCATTCTATTTGCTCCAATCCAGACATTATTATGAGCCGTCCTCCCCCCTCAGCAGCCTCCACTGATCTGCATTGCAGTGCAGTTCTGACTTGCGGTACTTGATGTCGTAGGTGTGTGCTGACAACAAAGCCTGCCTTTACATTCTGCTGGCAGCAAGTGACAGAATCCTAGTAAGAGGTCCAAAGATGCTCGTCAGCGAACAATGATTTGTGAGAAGGGTGACCAAGGGCTTCTCATTCTATCTGTGCATTAGTTACTTTCTGCTTCGTTCAATGTCCTTGATGTGAAAGCCTTTTCTTCACCAGAAGGCATGATATGGGACAAGACTGCTTCCACACCATAGAGACTCACGCTGACCAGCTCCAGTACTTTGTTCTGACTAAAGTGTCCAAGTCAGCCTTGACTTCTGGTCTGATAGCATAAGGTACAGGTCCTGCTTTCAGAAACGTTGGTTTGCTGTCTGGCTGAATGCGGTACATAAGGTACAATCTCCATACTCACCGGCTGGCCCTGTGTCAATCTCCATACTCACCAGTTGGCCCTGTGTCAATCTCCATACTCACCAGCTGTCCCTGTGTCAATCTCCAGACGCACCAGCTGTCCCTGTGTCAATCTTCATACTCACCAGCTGGCCCTGTGTCAATCTCCATACTCACCAGCTGGCCCTGTGTCAATCTCCATACGCACCAGCTGGCCCTGTGTCAATCTCCATACTCACCAGCTGTCCCTGTGTTAATGTCCATACTCACCAGCTGGCCCTGTGTTAATCTCCATACTCACCAGCTGGCCCTGTGTCAATCTCCATACTCACCAGCTGGCCCTCTGTCAATCTCCATACTCACCAGCTGTCCCTGTGTTAATCTCCATACGCACCAGCTGGCCCTGTGTTAATCTCCATACTCACCAGCTGTCCCTGTGTTAATCTCCATACGCACCAGCTGTCCCTGTGTTAATCTCCATACTCACCGGCTGGCCCTGTGTTAATCTCCATACTCACCAGCTGTCCCTCTAGCAAGGGAGACATAGTAGCCGTGCGGCCCCCCAGCAACAGTCAGTATTTTCAGTGTGACTTCCTGGTCTGATGAGTCACTCACCTCAGTGTTCCCCTGGTCTGATGAGTCACCCACCTCAGTGTTCTCTTGGTCTGATGAGTCACTCACCTCAGTGTTCTCCTGGTCTAATGAGTCACTCACCTCAGTGTTCTCCTGGTCTAATGAGTCACTCACCTCAGTGTTCTCTTGGTCTGATGAGTCACTAACCTCAGTGATCTGCTGGTCTGATGAGTCACTCACCTCAGTGTTCTCCAGGTCTGATGAGTCACTCATCTCAGTGTTCTCTTGGTCTGATAAGTCACTCACCTCAGTGTTCTCTTGGTCTGATGAGTCACTCACCTCAGTGTTCTCCTGGTCTGATGAGTCACTCACCTCAGTGTTCTCCTGGTCTGATGAGTCACTCACCTCAGTGTTCTCTTGGTCTGATGAGTCACTCACCTCAGTGTTCTCCTGGTCTGATGAGTCACTCACCTCAGTGTTCTCCTGGTCTGATGAGTCACTCACATCAGTGTTCTCTTGGTCTGATGAGTCACTCACCTCAGTGTTCTCTTGGTCTGATGAGTCACTCACCTCAGTGTTCTCTTGGTCTGATGAGTCACTCACCTCAGTGTTCTCTTGGTCTGATGAGTCACTCACCTCAGTGTTCTCCTGCTCAACAGTGTGAAAATCTCTTTTTCATTTGTTGGAATGTCTCTGGACAATCAATGTTCTTACACCAGCATGTAGATACTTGATGTCCCACCTTGCCACATGTGACTTGATTTCCCTGTCTCTGATTTTCAGTTGAAACTCTGTGCACTTTTCCTTTTTTGTGATCAAATGTGTATTTATTTGAAAGGAACACAGACAAGAACAAATAGCAGCAGGAATGGTTATACAGCTAGAGACACAATACTGTTAAAATATATATCAGAACAAATAGCAGCAGGAATGGTTATACAGCTAGAGACACAATACTGTTAAAATATACATCAGTATATTATGGAAACTAGTTATTGCAGATAAATACAATTATAATAAACCACATATACAATCACCCACCTCAGCTGCATCAACCCACCCTCCAACCCCTCCTGGGACCACCCCAACCCACCCCTCCAACCCCTCCTGGGACCACCCTAACCCACCCTCCAACCCCTCCTGGGACCCCCCCAACCCACCCTCCAACCCTCCTGGGACCACCCCAACCCACCCTCCAACCCTCCTGGGACCACCCCAACCCACCCTCCAACCCCTCCTGGGACCACCCCAACACACCCAACTTGATCTCCATTAAATTATATACTAAATCAAGGTACACATTTGCACAAAAATGATAATTAACGGTCAATCTGTTGGGTAAAACCCACTACAGGAGTTATTTTATGGTTTCAGCTGCAATTGTTGTTTGGCTAGCCCCATGGATCCTAGCAGTGGATAGTTCTAAATAAATGATATCTATAAAAGTGCTGATCCAATGAGGTGTGGTGGTAGCCATCTTAGTTCCAACATCTTTTAGCTGCTGTCCAACCTGACAACATTATACGTCTTTGCTGTAATAGCAGTGGTGAATTATCATTCAGTAATAACAGTTTGGGGGAACAAGGTATGAGGATACCTCTTTCCAAAACATGTCCCCTGGTCACTCCCAATACATATAATTAAAGGAGGCCAAGGCAACTTGATTACATAGATCACACAGAGGAGCGGTTGTGATTTCTATTAATTTATGTTTTCTAGGTGGAAGGTTTACCCTGTGTATGACATTAAAATGTATCAGCTGATGATTAGGATTGTTAGATGAACCCACTAAGTTCCTGATGAACTCAACTGGTGAGCCTCTTTAGCAGCTAGTTCCATGGACACACTGATTTCAATGTCCTTTGCCAAGGTCAGATGACTTTCAGTCAACAGTCTCTTTTGTGTAGCTTCACTCCGTAGCCCACATACTAGTCTGTCTCTAATGATGTCATTTAGAACAGCATTAAACTCACAGTGTTCTGATAGTTTCTTTAATGCAGCAGCAAACATTGTTACTGATTCTCCCTCTTCCTGATGTCTCCTGTGGAACCTGAACCTTTCAGCATTAACTAGTGGTTCTGGTGAAAAATGTCCTTTAAGTATCTCCACAATATCCCCATACGTCTTATTACCTGTTCTGTCTGGCTGTAGCAGGCTGCCTAGTAAATTAAATGTCTTTGGCCCCATCACACTAAAACATGTAGGCACAATGTTGTCCTCATCCATGTCATTTACAAGAACAAAATATTCAAACCGTTCTGTATATGAGTTCCACTGATCAATACTTTCATCAAACTGTCCAATGTTTCCAACAATTCCAATAATTTTTCGTTTCTCAATAAGCTCCTGATTGTCACTCACTTCAGTATTATCCTCAACCAAAGCAATATTTTCCTCAGTCACGTGATCTTCATTCACTTCACTCACTGACGTTTCCTCCTAAATTCGCTCATTTAGCAGATATAATTAAAAGGTTTGTCTTCACAGTTTAATAAATGTCTTTCCTTTAATCAATATATATTCCTCCTTTTTAATCAAGTTGTTTTCCCGCTCCGACATCCGTCTCAAGTCCTTTTCTACCGTCCATGACGATGCTAACTCTCTCTCTTAGCTAGCTGGACTATGCACTTGCCTCTGCTAGCAATACACTGTGCTAACATTAGCCTTTTCTGGACCACAGAAAATAACAGTTTTAAACAGTTGTAAAAACCCACTTCTTCCAGACAAAATAGTTCCTGTAAATTCAGACTTACTCATCACCAATCTGTTGTTATGTCTCGTTGGTTTCATAACCACGTCTGTATAACAATTCAATAATGATGAGACGGGAGACAGGAATCAGTTCAACCATTTATCTGGAACGTGATCATCTCAACACATACAAACCCCCATGATGCTCTGCAGCACAACCCCAATATACAACAAATACATAAGTAAATGGACACAAAACAAAACTCAGAGGAATTTAAATGTTCATTTCTAGAAAGTAGGGCCATGGGATAGGGTCAGAAAGGTCAGTATGTTTGATAACTGGTTACAGAGGTGACATAACAAGCATAAGGTCCATTATAACACAGTGAAGTAGAGGTGGGAGCTAAAAGCAGACATGGACAGTGAGACGGTGTGAGGAGGTCAGGGGTGAAACACTAGATCAGGACAGATAGAAATGGCAGGGCTGGAAATAGACACAGATACACATTCTGATCATGGCTCAGACCTGA
Source organism: Coregonus clupeaformis (assembly GCF_020615455.1). NCBI lineage: Eukaryota > Metazoa > Chordata > Actinopteri > Salmoniformes > Salmonidae > Coregonus > Coregonus clupeaformis. The sequence goes on along the minus strand of NW_025534184.1, from coordinate 67,003 downwards.
CCTGAGACACCCAAACAGAAGATGACATAGCAAAGTCCTGTCCAGTAGGCTATATGGGATTTCCTTTCATCAAAATCCTACACATGGAAATGTGGCCAGTGTGTGTGTGTGTGTGTCCAGTGTGTGTGTGTGTCCAGTGTGTGTGTGTTTGTGTGTGTGTCCAGTGTGTGTGTGTGTCTCCATTGTGTGTGAGTGTGTGTGTCCAGTGTGTGTGTGTGTGTGTGTGTGTGTGTGTGTGTGTGTGTGTGTGTGTGTGTGTGTGTGCCAATGTGTGTGTCCTGTGTGTGGGTGTCCAGTGTGTGTGTGTCCAGCGTATGTGTGTCCAGTGTGTGTGTGTGTCCAGTGTGTGTGTCCAGTGTGTGTGTGTGTGTGTGTGTCCAGTGTGTGTGAGTGTGTGTGTAAGTGTGTATGTGTGTGTGTCCAGTGTCTGTGTGTGTGTCCAGTGTGTGTGAGTGTGAGTGTCCAGTGTGTGTGTCCAGTGTGTGTGTGTGTGTCCAGTGTGTGTGAGTGTGTGTGTCCAGTGTGTGTGTGTGTGTGTGTCCAGTGTGTGTGTGTGTCAGGTGTGTGTGTGTCCAGTGTGTGTGAGTGTGTGTGTAAGTGTGTATGTGTGTGTGTGTCCAGTGTCTGTGTGTGTGTCCAGTGTGTGTGAGTGTGAGTGTCCAGTGTGTGTGTCCAGTGTGTGTGTGTGTGTCCAGTGTTGGTGAGTGTGTTTGTCCAGTGTGTGTGTGTGTGTGTGTCCAGTGTGTGTGTCCTGTGTGTGTGTGTGTGTGTCAGGTGTGTGTGTGTCGTGTGTGTGTGTGTCTGTCCAGTATGTATGTGTGTGGGTCCAGTGTGAGTGTGTGTGTGTGTGTGTGTGTGTGTTTGTGTGTGTGTGTCCAGTGTGTGTGTGTCCAGCGTATATGTGTGTGTCCAGTGTGTATGTGTGTGTGTGTCCAGTGTGTATGTGTGTGGGTCCAGTGTGTGTGTGTTTGTGTGTGTCCAGTGTGTGTGAGTGTGTGAGTGTGTGTGTGTGAGTGTGTGTGTGTGTGTCCAGTGTGTGTGAGTGTGTGTGTAAGTGTGTATGTGTGTGTGTCCAGTGTCTGTGTGTGTGTCCAGTGTGTGTGAGTGTGTGTGTCCAGTGTGTGTGAGTGTGTGTGTCCAGTGTGTGTGCGTGTCCAGTGTGTGTCCAGTGTGTGTGTGTGTGTCAGTGTTACCATGGTTATTATTTACAGGGACACTGAGGCGTCATCATGAACCCTAAACCCTGGATAGAGGGGCTCAGTGAATGTGGAGTGGAATGTGTTCAGGTGGGTCAGTGTGTCAGAGGAGACTCTGTAGAAGGACAGAGTGCTGGCTGGCCAGTCCAGATACACTCCTACTCTGTGGGGGCTGGAGGAGGGGACGTCTATGGTAGTGGACTTATTATTGTGAGAGGCAGAGTAACTGTTGTCAGAGCAGAACAGACTCCAGGACTTGTCATTCCATCCAATCCCACAGTCATAACCCCCTCCTCTCCTGCTGATTCCTTTATATGCCACTCCTATAACAGCCCCTAACCCACTCCACTCTACCTCCCAGTAACAGCGCCCAGTCAGACCCTCTCTACACAGCACCTGACTCCAGTGCTCAAATCTCTCTGGGTGATCAGGATACGGCTGCTTCTCTCTCCTCCATGTCACCTTTCTGTTCTCCTCAGACAGAGAGAGGAGTCTGTTTACTGTGTCTAGGTCCAGTGTGAGATCACAGACATCTGATGGATGAAACCAGACACAATATTAGAAATCATCATCATTCACATTAGAATGTTAACTCACTTTTCACTAATTCATTTAATGTAGATGTTTCTAGGTATCAAAAGGAGAAGTTAAGGTAACTTGAGACTTGTTGAATGATCATATGTTATACTGTATGGTAATATAAAACACACGTATTCCTGTTAATTACACACACACACACACACACACACACACACACACACACACACACACACACACACACTGAACACACACACACACACACACACA